>NC_044032.1:390198906-390457066 GCF_901765095.1 Microcaecilia unicolor
ACATAACCTACCTATCTCATATCGAATCCCCTTTAAGACCTCACACTAGGACATCAAATTTTCCTTCTGTCCCACACTTTGCATTCAGGACAACAGAATCTCCTTGCGGTCCACTCCTATTGAGTGGTTAAATTTGAAACACACCGTAAGTCTTGCTGCAAAGTAGTTGCACCATCCCTTTGGAACCAACTCCCTTTGGCTATTAGACGAACCCTCTCACAAGATCCTCAAACAAAAATTGACCTATTACTTTTCTAAGGCATTCCCTCCAGGCTAAAGGGTTTTAGTATATATTCTGTATTTCCCTGATATTTTAATTATTTTGGTCCTGTCTGTCCCCCTCCCCATCCTTTTCCCTCTCTTGCATCCCATTTGTCTAATTGCTCCTTTTTAATCCTTGACCCTCTCCTAACTATTTCTGATTTCAGAATCTTAGAAATACTTATGTAGTTAAAATAAAACTTCCACTCACGGATTGTAGGTATGCACTTCATAGTTTCTGGTTCTGATATCCTTAGATGGTCCAGTAGGCTTTTCATTATTGTCTAGGAGAAAGGTTAGATGTAAATATAAATCCATCTCAGATCACAGGACGTGAGGAAGTTCTTTGTAATATGAAGGGAAGATAAAAGTTTCTTTCCTCCAGCCAAATAAATGAAATAAATTTAAAGTTAAATCGAGGACTGGTGCCTCAACAGACTGAGCAGAAGTCTGGAAAGATTTGAGTTGTAAATAAGCAAAAAGTGTATTACTTAATCTAAGTTGCAGGAGCCTGAAGTGAACACATAGCCAGCCCACCCCAGCCCCAGCTTATCAATCTCTCTACTCCTATCTTGTACATCTCCTTTGGATTTCTGCACCCCAAGTGCATCACTCTACACTTTTTCATATTAAATTTTAACTGCCAGACCTCTGACCATTCTAATTTTTGGAGTTCTCTTCTCATGGTTTCTACTTCCTCTGGGGTATCCACTCTATTGGCTATCTTTGTGTCATCTGCAAAAAAGCAAACTTTTCCTTCTAACCCTTCAGCAATGTTGTCTCTCACAATAATATTAAACAGAATCGGCCCTAGTACTGACCCCTGAGGCACTCCACTACTCACCTTCCTTTCCTCCAAGTTGATTCCATTTACCACCACCCTCTGTTGCCTGTTGGTCAACCAGTGTCCAATCCAGTCCACTTTAGGTCCTAAGTTCAGCCCTCTCAACTTATTCAAGAGGTTTCTGTGAGGAACTGCATCAAAGGCTTTGCTGAAATCCAAGTAGATTACATCTAGTGCATGTCCTTTATCTAGTTCTTTAGTCGCCATCAAAGAAATCAATCAGGATATTCCTTTGGTAAAGCCATGCTGTCTCAGATCCTGCAACCCATTGAATTCTAGAAAGTTAACTTCTTTCAGCAGCGACTCCTTTATTTTTCCTATCACCAACATACTGTAAGTAGGTCGCTGATAGGAAAAATAATGGACTCGCTGCTGAAGGATCATTCTATGCTTGCTGTGAAATATCTCATCCATAGTCTGCTGTCTTGGGCTGTAAATTGATATTTATCGTTAATCCTTAGGTTTCAATTCACCTCTCCCTAACCATTCATATGTCTGATTTTGATCAATGAGTGGTTCCTGGAGTAACAATTTGTATTTCCCACTGAACAAATGCATTTGCCAGTTATCCTCATTTGCTATCTAATTCTTTGAAGAGTTTTTTTCTCTTTATCTGCAAATTCTGTTGCTTCCTTCCCTTTTGGTGCCAGTAGATTCTCACTCATTCCTTTTATTCATCAGAATTCTTGTCCAAGTTTAATGATGGAGATGGATTCTGGATGTTTTCTTTCATGTTTCAGCACTTTTTGCTTATTTGGATCTCATGATGCTGTTAAGTAAGCCTGGAGGCCTATGATAGTAGCTTCATAGTTATAATCTATTTCTATGAGAACCATTCCTCTTTTGGCATGGGGAACGTACAGTCTTGGCATACACTGATTCTTATAAATAATTTCATGGGCATGGACATTTTCTGTAGTGGATCCATGAACAAGTCCACCATGGTCTTTATCTCCAATCTCTCTACTATCATTAACACCATCTCTATCCTTTGCATATAAGCAATGGGTGGGCACCTTTTTATCCTGGGCGACATGTGGCCACAATGCAGTCTAATTTCTTTCCAGCCATACTGCAGTTATGTCGCCTTGCTGAGATTTGGTATAGATTTTATACAACAGAGTGTCCACATGAAGGTACTCAGCAAGACTTGAGAGAACTTTTTCTCCCCCTCAGAGATGAACAGCAATCCAGTGAATTTTACGCTGTGCTTCTCTGTGAGGGACAGCTGGTGATGGTTTGGGAGGGGCATGGCTTCTGTAGGCCAAGGAAGGACTGACAACAAGAACAAGAGCTTTACAAGATAATGATGCAACACTATTCATTAGCCAGTCTACTGGGGGGGGGGGGGGGGGGGGGGGGGGGATGGGGAGATGAGAAGGTTGCTCTTACTGAAGTGCTGATGCAGAAAGCCACAATGTACAACCACATGCCAATGGCTTAGCACATGGCTTCTATTATGAAATTACCCCCAAAATATACTGCAACTCTGTTTACTGCTGTGTTAAAAAGTGTGCATTGTCAGAAGAACCAGTGTACACTGCAGCAGTAATCCATAGCTCACTGTCAAAATGTCTACCTTCCTTTTACCACATGAACACTGATAGGCTCATGCACTGACAGGAAGGGGAAGGGACATTTGGGACTGCATCCCTTTCTCCCAACACCACAATTAACTGGTAGTCTAGTTGCCCATCCCTCTGACCCCACTCCCTGCCCTACCATTTTTAAAAATTACCTGGTAGTGCCCCTCCGAAGGGACACCACCTTGTAGTGGTGGAGGGGCTTCTGTGTTTCAATGACTCAGAGGGCTATGCTGAAGGGTTACCCATATCAGACAGGCCTCTGAGGAGAAACCAGACAAAGAGTGTCCCAAACTGGGAGAGTGGTAAGATGGTGACCTGAAGTTCGTATGCCCAGCGGCCCAGCTGCCCTCTGAAGTTTTGTCTTCTTTATGTAAATTCCCTCTCTGCAATTGCACTTTCCTTAACTGAGAGGAAGGGAACAACCGGCGGTCAGCCGCTGATGGCCAGCGTTTTGTCCCCTGAGCAGCAAGTGTGGGACCGCTGAGTGTCGAACTGCCCACAGATGAAAGGGTTGGCGAGTCTTTTGATTAGCGCCGGCGAAGGAGCATCGACACTCTTGGACCTGGAAAAACAATTCTATCGCTCCCAAATTATTCAACCACCATGTCCAAAGGAGTGGAGGAGTGAGTTAGAGGCATATGCTGAAACAGAGGACGTTTACAGCAGAACGCGAATCGGCGGAACCACTCCTAAACACCTCAAGAGAAATCACCTTGGAGTTTTTGGCTTCCGTGGAGGTTACATTGAATGCCATCTGGAAGGCGCTTCGGGACCTGACGGCAGTAGTAAATAACTTTGTTTCAGATATAATCTTATTGGAGAGTTACATGAACAATTTGACTGAACCCTTTGAGAGTGAAAAATTGATATAATAAATGAAGTTCTACACAAGCTAGAAGTGGTTATGATCCTGAAAATGATAATGGACCAGAAACTCTGAATGATAAGGTGGATGTTATTGTGGATGATTTATGTCGAGATTATTGTTTTTCCCAGAGTCCCAGGTATGACTCCTAAAGTTTTCCTCAGAAATATTTCCTTAATTATTACTTCGAAAGGAGTGAAGCCTGTGAAAACTGGGATTGCTTTAATCAGTGGGATTTGAATTAGAGACTTAAGTATATGTATTGTTAAATAATTTCTGTTTTTTAAAAGAGAGAGAATGTAATCAGATGTATTATTTCTAACTAAAATCTGGACAATAAGTATGTTCTCAATGAAATGAATTGACTATACACCGTATTTGGTCTTGAAGAAGCCAACCAGATGATCAATGTGGAATAATGAATTAGATGAGTAATATCTGGGGATAATCAGGTTAATACCATGTTTTCTTTTTTTCTGTTTACTGTTTAATTGATCTCCTTGTCTTATCTCACTCCCCCTATTTTTCTTCACTTTGTGGTCTAAGAAAGAGAAAGATTGTATATAATCCATATATCTAGTTGGGATTGTTTTCTTCTTATCTTGTATTAATGTGTAGTCATCTCTGTATTACTGTTTGCAAGTGACCCTTGTAAAATGAAAAATTATAAATAAATGATTAAAAAAAATTACCTGGTAGTGTGGCTGCCCCTCCCCCCCTACTTTACATACACAAACAAAAAAAGTTCTGGTATTCTACATCCCTCTTTCCCTCAACCCAACCTAATCCTCCCTGCCTCTGACATTACAAAAATCCCTGATAGTCTAGTATCCACCCTCCCCTCACCCCCAATTCCCCAGATCCACCTCAGCCACCTCAAAAAGTAAACAGGCAGGAGTGATATCCACTCTGTCCTGCCTCTGGCACCACCATCATTCAAAATGGCATTGCCTGACTCCTAGTAGTGCATTGTGATTCACTGATATGGGTCAGTCATCCACATAAATCAAATAAGAATTACCTTATTTGTTAGCCTGCCTCTGATAGTGCATCACAAGACACCGCTAGGGTGGGATTTCCCCTGCCTTTAAGCATCTTGAGGTGGGTGATAAGGGTCTGGGGATTGAGGAAGTGGAGAGGAGGGGTACACTAAACTATCAATGGTTTTTTTAAACTGGGGCAGGGGGGTCAGATCAAGGGGGAGGAAGGGGTTCTGCTAAGCTACCAGGGTTTTTGGTTTTATTTGGGACAGGAGGAGGTTCAGATTAGATTGGGCCAGGTCTGGGGGCCTCTGGACTACTAGGGAAACTAACCCTTCTATATCACCTCAGATCTTGCGGTAAATTTCTCATGTTGTACTCATATTAAAATAGCCTGTGTACATCTCTGCTTTGCAGTGGAATAACTGATAGGCTTGTTACCATACATGTTAATATGCTGTGTGCTGATGTCTACCACATGAGTTAATTCAGACGCTGAACCTCTTTCGTCATTGAAGAGGCTGACCAAATTTCTTTGGTACCAAAACTGGCTTGAAATTCCAATTTGGCCATGTTTCGGTTTTGACCAAAAATACTAGTGTGTTTTTTGGCTGAAACTTCCCCCTGGCCAAAAATGCAGCCCACTGTCTGCCTCTCCCCCCATGAACAAAAATGCCACCCTCCCACCACACCTAGTTCCTCCCCAGGCCTGCCTTAGAAGCCATGGTAGTCTAATGGAGGCAGGAGCGATTCCCAGTCTCTCCTGCCCCTGCTGTCAAAATGAAGGTCGTGGCAGCCATTTTCAGATTGGAGCCAGCATAGGCAAGAGCGATTGAATCTCCTCCATAAAAAAAGGGCTGCCAAGACCTTCAGCCGAGATTCAGAGTTGCTCCTGCCCTGTGCTTTTTTGTAGGAAAAAAGGTATCAGTACTCGTATAGGGCCAATCTTAAGGGCAAGGTGACTATATATGGTTCCACCCCTATAGTAGCCACACCCCCACAGTAGCCATACACATTTTACCAGCTAAAGAGAATATAAAAAGGCATCATTGAAAATAGTACACCAGTCCCTAGGTGCAACAGAAGAACCCCTAAGAGTGATGTGAAGGGGTTTATAGACACTGCCTCTCACCCTTAAGAAAAGTCCCTCTCTAACTAGCCTGGGCCACCTTAAGAGCACTGATCCCACCCCGGGAGGAAGTGAGCTAGGAGGGGCGGAGTCAATACCTGGGAGTTTAAAAGACAGGGCCAGGTTACGGCTAAGAAGGCCCAGGGAAGGAAGAACTGAAGCTCAAGTGTATGCATTTACTGAAAGCGGTTAGCTGCTATAACCTGACTGAGGTAAACCAACTTTGTTTTTATTAAGACTTGCAAGCCTTGCTGGAGCCAGACCTGAGTTTCAGAGGACCTGGGAATTCACAGGCTGTGTTTGGGGTGGGGTAGCCTCACCAGCCACAGACTGCTTCGCCTGCGAGCCAGAGGCCTACTCAAGACTGTTATCAACCCAGAGAAACTGTTGCATCTGAGATTCCTGGCCTGTGAGGTAACAGGTCCCAGGGCTCAGGTGAATAAAAACATTTACTTTCACCTTTATATACCTTGTCTGGCTGACTTATTTCCTGGGCTACCCCAGAAACCTCGCCCAGGGTCTCACGTGTGACCATAAACTAATAAAATGTGTAACTCGGGTTTCATCAATCTGGGCACCAGCTAGCTCGTTGCAGGTCAGCACCCCTCAAGACCAGGGCCACAAAGAAGATAAAGATGGATCCTTTTATTTCTTTCCTTTTATTATTAAAAGCACTGCAGCTTGTCTAGTCACACCGAAAGGCTGTAGGATTTTGAGCTGGGGCTTTACTTCTCTTCACTCTGTTCTCTTTCCTTTACCAGTCTGAGTAACATACATATAGTAACATAGTAGATGACGGCAGAAAAAGACCTGCACGGTCCATCCAGTCTGCCCAACAAGATAAACTCACATGTGCTACTTTTTGTGTATACCTTACCTTGATTTGTACAAGTTTCATTCTCACACAAAGAAAACACTCCAGTTCAGATTTTATGCAAACAAAACAAAGCTTTACTGAAGATTCTGCAACAGGCAGTTCAAATCCTTAAACTCAAGCAATTGCTTTGTAATCCAACTCAATATTAGATGCAAATTATAAATCCAGAGCCAAACTCAATGATAGATGTTTTAAAGCGTCTTTCTTTGGCATGCTTTTAACTAATGGTAGAACACTATCTCTTTTATTATTATTTTACTAGTAAAAAAGGCCCGTTTCTGACACAAATGAAACGGGCGCTAGCAAGGTTTTCCTCGGAGTGTGTATGTTTGGGAGAGTGTATGTGAGAGTGACTGTGTGTGAGAGACAGAGTGAAAGTGTGAGTGTGTGTGAGAGAGAGAGAGTGAGTCTGGGTGTGAGTGTGTCTGTCAGAGTGTGTGTGTGAGAATGAGAGTGTGTTCAAGTGCGTATGTGAGACACAGTGTGAGAGAGAGTGTGTGTGTGTGTGTACGAGAGAGTATGTGTGAGACACAGATTCTCTGTGAGAGTGAGTGTATGAGACCAAGCGAGTGTGTGAGTGACTGTGTGACACATAGAGAGTGAATGTGATACAGTGTGAGACAGAGTGTGTGAGAGTCAGAAAGACATTGTATGTGAGAGAGACAGTGTGTGTGTGACAGAGATACCTCCCTTCCTCTCTCTCTGGTGTCAGCCCCCCCCCCCCCCCCTCTCTCTGTTGTCTGAGATTCCCGCCACTGCACCCAAGCAATTGGTGTGCTGGAGGAGGGGGAGAGAGAGAGTGTGTGTGTGTTGGGGGTGGGGTGGGGGGGATGTGTTGGGGGGGGTTCAGCTTGGAAGAAGAGGGGTGCAGGGGGTTCAGGAAGCGCTACCAGATGTGAATGAGAGAGTGAGTGTGTGTGTGGGGGGGGGGGTTCAGAAAGCGATGCCAGATGACAGAGTGTGTGAGTGTGTGGGGGGGGGGAGGGCAGGGGGTTCAGGAAGCGCTGCCAGATGAGAGAGAGAGTGAGTGTGTGTGTATGGGGTTTCAGGAAGCGCTGCCAGATGACAGAGAGTGAGTGTGTGTGTGTGTGTGGGGGGGGGGGGGGGGGGGGTTCAGGAAGTGCTGCCAGTTGAGAGAGAGAGTGAGTGAGTGTGTGTATGGGGTTTCATGAAGTGCTGCCAGGTGTGTGTGTTGTGTGGGTATGTTGGGGAGGGTTCAGCTTGGAAGAAGAGGGGTGTGGGGTTCTGGAAGTGCTGCCAGATGAGTGCGTGAGTGTGTGTGTGGGGGGGGGGGGGCGGTTTATTAAGCATTGCCAGATGAGAGTGAGTGTGTGTGTGTGTTTGGGGCGTGGGTTCAGGAAGCACTGGCAGAAGAGTGAGAGTGTGTGTGTGTGGGGGGGAGGGTTCAGGAAGCGGGGCCAAATGAGAGTGAGTAAGTGTGTGTGTGGGGGGGGGGGGGGTTCAGGAACGGCTGCCAGATTAGTGAGTGAGTGTGTGGGGGGGGGGGCAGGGGTTTCAGGAAGCGCTGCCAGATGAGAGAGAGTGAGTGTCTGTGTGTGTGTGTGTGTACGGGGTTTCAGGAAGCGCTGGCAGATGAGAAAGAGAGAGTGTGTGTGGGGGGAGGGGGGCTCAGGAAGCGCTGCCAGATGAGAGTGAGTGTGTGTGTGTGTTGGAGGGGTGTGTGTGTGTTGGGGGTTTCAGCTTGGAAGAAGAGGGGTGTGTGGTGCTGCCAGATGAATGAGTGAGTGAGTGAGTGTGGGGGGGGGGGCGTTTTATTAAGCGTTTCCACGTGGCTTAGGTGGGGGTGTTTTGAGGGGGGTGTTGCGGGGAGGTGTTGCACCTCCTGCATTCTGTGGGCAGGGCTTGTTTTAAACTGGAGCTTTGGGGGGGTTGGGTTGCGGTGCGGGGGGGGGGTTGGACTTGCAGCATTCTGTGGGCGGGGCTTCTACGCCGGAGCTTTGTTCAACCAACGGCTTTGGGGGGGTTGGACGTCGAACACTGGTGTCCGGAGTCATTTGGACTCTGGAGCTTTGGAGGTGGTTTCCCTCCAGATTTTCTCTGCGGGTGGGTCGGGAGGTTGGTAGGCTGCGTTTCCTAGGCAGGGGGAGGAGTACCTACTCCTCCACTTGCTTGGTTGCGATCCCTTCCTTTAGTTTATTGTTCTGAAGACAACGTTCTGACGTTTCACGTGTGGGCGGGGCACGGGTCAGTGGAGTGGCTTCACCACCATGAATCCACGAACCCTTCAGGGAGTGATTGAGTGACTTCAGAACGTTGTCTTCAGAACGTTCAGGGTGAGTTTTATTATAGTAGATGATTTTAGTACCTACCAGCTTACTACAAAAATGGGTTTATTTCTTAACCAGTTATAGCTGTTTATCCAGTTATATTTTTAACTGGTTAGTTTTGTAAGATACTTTTGATCACAGTTTTTTTTTTTTTTAAATGTCATCACATACATCCCTTCTCATTTTAATCTCTCCCCCCCCCCTTTTTTTTTTTTAATAGTGCAATGCTTGCCACACAAGCTAATGAGGGAATTTTTTTCTTCTTCTTTGCAGCTGGCAGATATACATATACATTAGATAAGGTACCATACACAGAACAGTGGCTTAACCAAGGTGGGTTCTTGAGCGTTTTGCTCCACATCAGCTCTATATGCTTGCAGTGTTTTATTGCTCTCGGTATATATATTATGAATATGGCAGTACCAATCCATACTGACGATATTGTTTTATTCATGTTTTTTAATTCTTTATTGGCTTTGATGATTTACTGGATTATATTTTTAAGTAGTGCAGTCCGAGATCTTATGTTATGCAATCCATCTCTTTTACCCTCTCCTTTGTATTATGCATTTCTTACCGTGTGTTTATTTGATGAAACTTTTATATTCGGTAATGAATGTTTAATGTACTTTATATATGTTTTTATATAGACCTGTGATCCCTGAAGCAGGCGGCAAGTCTGCCAAAACACGGACCCCTGTTGGGTCTTACTTTGATGCCTTAATAAAGACTGTTCATCTACTACTCCCATCTTGAGTCACCCTCTACTTTGTGTTGCATCTTGTATTCTTCGTAGAGGTTTTCTCCTGTTTCCTTGTGGATTTTGTACCTTCTCCAATGCAATTTATAATTTTACAGTATGTAGATTTTTACAGCTCCTCCTGTCCATACCCATTCCTTCTGGATGTAATAACCTAAGGTTGTGCCTGCAGCACTTGTGCAGCAAGCAGATCTTCCTTTGTACCAGAACTCCCTGTCTATCCACACTGTCCTCCAAAGGAGTACCTCTCCGGGCTACTACCTTTGGCTCTGAACAGTTCTTTCTTGTTCCTGCGCCCAAGCTAAGATTCCCTATTTTTCACCTGGAGCATTCCTCCACTTAACCATTAATGGTTAATGCATTACCGGCAGAAACATTCCTCTTTGATCAGTGTGATAATGTGTGCCCTGGCAAGACATGGAGCCCTCATAAAACACAGAGAGCAGTCAAAGGTCAAAAGAAAAGGCTTTATTCTGTACCACAGGAAAAATAAACATGTCTGTTTCCTCACAGGCTTCTCACATTTAGTAAAGTCTGTCAAGCCCAGTCCTGGAACCTTGTCCTTGACAGGTTCCACACTTCAGTATACAGTCACTACTTAACTCTGAAGTTCAAGGACACTTCTCCTACTTCCTTGGCTTAACCTGCTGATAACTGCAAATCCTGCACCCTCAAGTTCCCGCTTGCTCACTCACTGGGAAACCTCTGTATTGGGGCCTCCCTGAACTGTTCTGCCTCAGGGCCTTTAGCTCCAGCCTGATCTGAGCCTCAACCCTCTAACTCAACATTTTCCTCTGCCTAGGCAGACTAGCGCCACCTGCTGTAAGGTGAATGAACTGTATCAGCCTCAGCAGCCTAACGCCACCTGCTGTAAGGGGGCTGAACTGCACCTCCGAGGGAGTGTTTCTTGTCCCTATGTCACTCATTCCCTCAGTCGGCATTAGTTTCTTAAACCCATCTAGGACACACCCTTCTTCTCAAGGGTCAAGGGTCGCAGCAGGAGTAGAGTCAACTAAAGACCTCATGATTTCCCCAACTACAACATTTATTAACTCCTAACTCTTCCCCTACTGTCACTCAACAACCAGAAACTTTTTCCTCTGTAACTTAACCAAGAACCCACCCCCTTGGGCTGGATCCTTTACCACCCACAACCTCAGAACCCTCCTATCAGAAACTGGAGAGTTCTCTCAAGGTCTTTACTAATCCCCATTATAATGGGGGATTATACTCTTCCTTATACTAACAGACACAAAATGGACGGCCATACCATGGTCAGACCACCATAAATTAAACTTAGCCCTACAATGGCGTAAAAAAGACATGCAACCCAAACAAGAAAGCACAACCTACACCACTAGAGGTCAGATCGATCCTGCTACTTTCTGGCAACAGATCTACAAAAATGAATGGATAGCACAGACAGACTCCATACAATATCTCCAAAATTGGGACGACAGATGCAGGAGCATACTAGATGAAACTGCACCATTACAAACAAGAACCACACAAAGACACAGCTCAATACCTTGGTTCAACGAAGAACTGAAAAGACTAAAAACACAAGTCAGGAGACTCGAACACGCATGTCAAAAAATGAAAACTGAACCTACACTTAAAGATTGGAAACAAATGCAAAGAAAATACATGAGTCTCAATCAGGATTTCGATCAAATCATAGCACTGAAACTGTACTAGTGTCGGCAATGAACTCATTCAAAAAAAAAAACGATCGCAACCGGCAAGAACATACTCATACTACAATTCGACATGTCTAGTGCCTTCGACATGGTGGATCATGAAATTTTGTTACACCTACTAGAGTACTTCGGAATCGGAGGCCCAGTTCTCAAATGGTTTGAAGGATTCTCACCACCAGATCCTACCAAGTAATAACGAATACAGACAGATCGCCACCTTGGATACCAGAATGTGGAGTTCCTCAAGGATCCCCCCTCTCACCAACTATCTTCAATCTAATGATGATACCATTAGCCAACCTCCTAGATAATCAAAACTTTAACCCCTACATATATGCCGATGACGTTACGATCCATATCCCGTTCAAAAGTGACTTAAACGAAATAACCAACGAGTTCCACCAGAGCTTCCAGATCATGCACTCCTGGGCGGACTCATTCAAGTTAAAACTCAACGCAGAAAAAACTCAATGTCTAGTTCTCACCTCCCAATACAATACAAACAACTACCCTACAATAACTACACCCTACTGCACACTTCCTATCTTAGAAAATCTGAAAATTCTTGGAGTCACCATTGATCGAAACCTCACTCTGGACACCCACGCGAAGAATACAATGAAAAAAATGTTCCAATCGATGTGGAAACTCAAAAGAATAAAACCTTTTTCCCAAGAAACATCTTCCTCACCCTAGTACAGTCATTAGTACTAAGCCACTTGGACTACTGCAACGCTCTGTACGCAGGCTGTACAGAACAGACCATCAAAAAACTCCAAACAGCCCAGAACACCGCAGCCAGTCCCCTAAGAGAGAAACTGCACTGGCTCCCGCTCAAGGAACGAATTGAGTTCAAGATCTGCACGACTGTACACAAAATCATCCACGCAGATGCCCCACTCTATATGTTAAACCTAGTGGACTTACCGCCCAGAAACGCCAAAAGATCGGCCTGCAAATTCCTCAATCTGAACTTCCCCAGCTGTAAAGGAATAAAATACAAACAGGCTTATGCTACTACCTTTGCGTACAAAAGCACACAGTCTTGGAACGCACTACCCATGGCCCTGAAAACCATAAACAATCTAACCAACTTTCGCAAAGCTTTGAAAACACACCTCTTCAACAAAGACTACAAAAGTCACCCTCAATGAATCAAATCATTCCTAAACCACCCAAGTACACCAAAAAACACCTCTCACACGACCTTACCGAACACCTTTCCATCTAAATCCTCTTTCACCTTTGCTTATGATCGACTGTTTTTTTTTAATTCATGTAACGACGTTATCATATCTATACTCTGTAAGCCACATTGAGCCTGCAAAAAAGTGGGAAAATGTGGGGTACAAATACAATAAATAATAATAATATATAATAAGACAAACCAAAAGAGCATAGTACAAAACCAAAATAGGACCAGACTACAAAAACACACACAAACTCTACCAACTCGTGAATAAATTAATAGACACCAGACCAGTTACCACAGCCAGCACAGACACCCCATCAGCAGATCAACTTGCCAAATACTTCAATGAGAAAATCATAAAACTTCGATCCACATTACCACTCAACACCACTGATCACAAAAAATTTATGGACTGCCTGGACCCTACTCACGGTGAATACCCTGTAGATCGAACCTGGAATGACTTCGACCTGCTAACCGAAGAAACCATAACTCAAGCATTCAACAAATTCTCCAAAAAACACTCCAAACTGGATGTCTGCCCCAGTAACTTAATAAGGTTCGCCCCCAAACGCTTTATAACAGACCTTACGTCACACCTGAACTACATGCTACAACATGGACTTTTCCCCAAGGACAAAGGAAATATATTACTTACACCCATACCCAAAGACTTAAAGAAAAAACTAAGCGACACAACCAACTATCGACCAGTAGCATCCATCCCTCTGATAGTATAACTAATGGAAAGTATGGTAACCAAACAACTCACCAATTACCTAAACAAATTGACAATACTACATGATTCACAGTCAGGATTTCGATCCAACCATTTCACTGAAACAGTGCTAACCACTCTCATAACCAAATTTAAACAACTAATTGCAACTGGAAACAATGTGCTACTCCTACAATTCGATATGTCCAGTGCGTTCGACACGGTCAGCCACCAAATACTCTTGAACATCCTAGACTACTTCGGGATCGGAGGAAACGTACTAAGATGGTTTAAAGGCTTTCTAACAGTACCACAAGGATCACCGCTCTCACCAACCCTTTTTAACTTAATGATGACACCTTTAGCCAAATCGCTATCCAACCAAGGACTCAAACCGTACATCTACGCAGACGATGTCACGATATACATCCCATTCAAACAAGACATAAATGAAATCACACACAGCCTCCAAATAATGAACTCATGGGCAGACACATTCCAACTAAAGCTAAACGCAGAAAAAACACAATGTCTCATCCTGTCCTCACAATACAACACAAACAAACCCAATACCAACCCAGACCACACCCTTCCAGTCTCAGACAGCCTGAAAATTCTGGGAGTCACAATTGACCAAAATCTCACATTCGAAGATCATGTGAAAAATACAACAAAGAAAATGTTCTACTCAATGTGGAAACTTAAAAGAATCAAACCTTTCTTCCCAAGGGAAGTATTCCGCAGCCTAGTACAATCAATGGTGCTCAGTCATCTAGACTACTGCAATGCCATTTATGCCGGATGCAAAGAACAAATCATTAAGAAGCTTCAAACCGCTCAAAACACAGCAGCCAGACTCATATTTGGGAAAGCGAAATACGAAAGCGCCAAACCCCTAAGAGAAAAACTACACTTGCTTCCACTAAAAGAACGTATTACATTCAAAGTTTGCACCGTGGTCCACAAAATCGTTCACGGAAAAGCTCCGACCTACATGTCAGACCTTATAGACTTGTCTATTAGGAATGCAAAAAGATCATCACGCACATCCTCAATCTCCATTATCCTAACTGCAAAGGGCTAAAATATAAATCCACATACGCGACCAGTTTCTCATACATCTGCACGCAGCTATGGAACACACTTCCGAAGGCCATAAAAACAACGCAAGACCTAACCATCTTCCAAAGGCTACTGAAAACAGATCTTTTCAAGAAGGCGTACCATAAGCATCCATCTTAATTACTAAATAACACTATACACGATCTATACTAAACCGAACTCTTATCACATGACTGATTAACCTCTTTGCTATTAATGATCAAGCAATACCACTTTAACCTTATGTTGAATAGGGTCTCTCTATAGTCGATGACCTTATGTATGTTACAATCCAATTTATTACTCAGGAACCTTCATGCACTACCTTAATTTATTCTTCTTCACCATGTATGTATACACATGATGTATATATATACAATGATCTGTTCCATTTATGTTATGTTCCATGGTTGTTACCATGTATGTATGCACCTTAACGCAATACCATTGTAATTCTGTTACCCGGAAATGTCAACTGCCATTACGGCAAATGTAAGCCACACTGAGCCTGCAAATTGGTGGGAAAATGTGGGATAATAATAATTCCCTCAGTAAAGAAAAGATGTCTTTCCTGATTCCATCACAAGAAATCATCTTCCTTTGTCCTTAAAAGCCAATTTTACTCCCCCCACCCCCTCTTCCCTCAAGGGTCACTAAACACATTATTATAACATCAACCTTTTTATTCAAACACAATTATTATCTTGCTCAATACCTTCTCTTGCTATTCTTCAACATTTATCCAGATATTCTTTACTATAATACCATGACTGTACATTATACACTCCCATCTTTCACCAACCAATTTGTGTTCCTCCTTTCTTTTCCAACAATAAGTTATCACTTACCATTTATTTTCTTAAGATCCTTCCCATTCTACAATTTTTTTCCATTTAAGTCAGGACACTCAGATGATTGCAAAGGTGGCAACCTGCTTAAACTTTATTCTGTACCCTCATTATTCATTTTTTTCAGCATAAGTTGGGATACCTTGGAGCTAGCAAAGATAGCAACCTGCTCAGCCCCTTACGCATTTTTTTTCTTCAGGGAACACATTGGATCTTACCCACACTTTACCAACCCATGTTTTTTCTTACCCCTTGCTAGTCAAAGAGCAAACATTATTAACAAATAACCAAGAACTTTATTCAACATAATATTTTCTCTCTCAAACCATAATAGCTTTCACTTATGCACCAACTAGTGATTCAATATTATTTTCCTCGCTGTGACAAACTCTTCCCTTTCTTTTCAACCTCCCACCATTTCTTTGCATTTCCCCCACTAATATTTTTTTCAACATTCTTATAACGTAATTCACAACCACTTTGTGTTTTGATACTTTAATGTTCAATAAACAGTAGACCTGGGTCCTATCCAGAAATCCACCATTCAACACCACCACTTCATGGCAATACGTATGTACTTATGTCCAGCTACCTTCTCCATCACTATATCCCCTCAAACAAGGGTGAGCTCCTCCAAAGGGTCTGCTGATGTGATAGTAACTTGCCACCTCATCAAAGTGCTGGATTATCCAATCTGCTGATCCAACCACTGGGAAAATTCTAAACCCCAGCAACTGGTCTGATCTGGGCTGCATGCTATACCAGGCTTCTTCTGATCAAGCTCTTCCTTCCCAGACTCTTGCATTGGCAATCAGGAACGCACACTGGCCCCACAGCTCACCAGCCTTTGGCCTCAGCCTCAACCCTGAGATCCTTCTGATGTCATCTCCTCTCTGTTGACTGAATGCTGTCTCCAGAGCCTCCCAACTCTGACCAGGAACTACCCAACCTACTCATTCACCCTCAGCACTAGAGGAAACTAGTCTCGGTTCAGGGTTTCCCAGCCAGATGTGTCCTCCTCCAGGCTGCTTCACTTCATCCCGGGCATTTCTTCCCAGACCAGGACCTCATGCTTGCATAGGTTCTCCCTGAGCATCACATCCTCAGCACATGAACCAGCCTACCTGGTTCCCATCTTCCAGGGACACTTCAGTCCAGGTTAATGCTTGTTGACCCATACTAGGAATGTAGCTGAATTTCACTCCTGGCTCTGTATGTTCACCTTCCTTTGCTCTCACTCCTTGTGCCTGCATTCCGTCCTCCTGCAGTGCGCCTGATGTCATTTATTGCACCCCTCCCCCCATTGGCAAGCCACTCCAAGCCTTTCCAGTACTGGTCTACAATATGGTGTAATTTCCTCCTTCCCCTTGCCATAAGCGCAGGAACAGTGGCCATCTTTACTCCACGGACTCTTCCCGCCACTTTCCCCAGGTACTCACAATCCTGATGGTTTCTTTTACTGGTACTGTCCCGGCAGATGTTTCTACCAAGTCCACTCTCCTCCAGTACCAGGAGAAAATCTTGCAGAGTCATGCTCCTTGCTCAATCTCTCCAACTCAAACTCCATCGCCACAAGTTAGAAGCTGACCGAAAATGTTTGTTTTAAATTTCCCGCCATAACCAAAACTGCCACTGAAACTATTTATTCATTTTCTGCCGATAATAAAAATGTGCCCGAAACTGAAAATAAAATAAAAGGCCTCTACTCTGGTTGTGTGAATGTGAACCCTTTTTTTTTTTTTGGCTATCATTTTTTAAATGTCCGGGGAAAGCGGGAGCCCCCTAAACATTTTGCAACAACCACCACAAACCTGTAATGAATTAATTAAAATTTTATGTGCACAAAGTGACATCTATTTCAAACAATGGTGTGTGGTTTTGTAGAAGTCCACCTTAACATTGAGATGTCAAATTTTAAATAACACTACCCAAAAGCAAGGGTTTCTAATACAGTTAATGTCAACCTGAAACAATCTGAAATGTTTAAATCTGATAATGAAAGTATCATCCTTTCACCAGAATACATTTACACAGTCGATCCCGCCAACTTAAGTGGGATAAATAATTAAAGTCCAACAAATGAATATTGTAAGCCATAAATAATAGTTTTTCAACGTTCTCCCCAAGCAAGCTACTTCGCTGATTCACATATAGCTGACCTCTGCTGAACTAAACAGCTGCTTGCTTGCTACAGTAGTTGGTGGAGCAGACAAGTACTTGAGGGCAGCTAGTTCCAGACTTGGAAACAGACTACAATACCAATATCTCAAAATATTGGTGGAATGGGGCACATGTGGCTTTTTAAAATATGCTTCTAGCTCCTTGTTCATACAGTGGCTCCCGTTCAGTACCACCATAGGCGCCGACTCCATGGGTGCTGTGGGTGCTCAAACACCCCCAATAATTGAGGCAGTGGTGCTTGGGCATAAAGTGCCTGCCCCTCCCTCTCCCTGCACCATCCTGACTCCCTCTCCCTGCACCGCTGTCCGCACTCCGCTGTCCTGCAATGTATCCGGGCCGCCAGTGACTCAGTGTCAGTGCAGTAAGCACACTGCCTTCGGCAGCCCGGAAGCTTTCCCTCTGTTACAGTTTCTTGTCCCGCATAGGCGGGATGCTGCAACAGAGGGAGAGCTTCCGGATCCGCCGAAGGTAGTGTGTGCTTAGTGCTTACCGCCCAATAATTGAGGCAGCAGTGGTGGCACGTGAAGTGCCTGTCCCTCCCACTTCAGTCCCTGCACCGTCCCGCTCCCTGCCCTGCACCGCTGTCCTTCAATGTTCCGGGCCGCCGGCAGTGTCAGTGCAGTAAGCACACTGCCTTCGGCGGCCCGGAAGCTTTCCCTCTGATGCAGCATCCCGCCCATGCAGGACAGGAAACTGTAACAGAGGAAGAGTTTCCGGAGCTGCCGAAGGTAGTGTGTGCCTACCGCATTGACGCTGCCGGCAGCCCGGAACATTGAAGAAGGGCAGAGAGCGAGCCAGAGAGGTACAGGGAAGGGAGCCAGCCCACCCCAGAACAGAGCCAGCCAGTCAGCCGCCGGAGGAGGGGGAGGAGAGGAGGGGGGGAGAGGGGGGAAATGCACTACCTATAAAAAAAAATTTTCAGCACCCCCATTCATTTTGAAAAGTTGGCTCCTATGAGTACCACTGATGTCAGACTCTATTGGCATGCTGTCATATGCATCCCACAGTCCTGGTGATGTTGATTCAGACTCAGACTGCTGGGTAGTCACTTAACCCTCCATTACCTAAGGTACAAACTTAGATTGTGAGCCCTCCAGGGACAGAGAAGTGCCCAGTGTACCTGAATATAACTCACCTTGAGCTACTACTGAAAAAGGTGTGAACAAAATCCAAATAACAGTGGAGGACTGGCCTAGTGGTTAGGGTGGTGGACTTTGGTCCTGAGGAACTGAGTTCGATTCCCACTTCAGGCACAGGCAGCTCCTTGTGACTCTGGGCAAGTCACTTAACCCTCCATTGCCCCATGTAAGCCACATTGAGCCTGCCATGAGTGGGAAAGTGTGGGGTACAAATGTAACAAAAATAAAAATAAATATGTTTGTCACAATGTGTGTGCAGAAATCAGAAAAAAAGCAGCCAAAAGAACAACCAGTGGCTGATATAAAAATAATTTATTACAAAGATTGAATGTGCCCCTGATGCAGACAGTCCAGCAGCCAAAAAATGCTTGGCTATGACTCCTACACCTAATGCAGTAGTAAATACAAATATTTAAAAGTTTGTATGGTGTAGTTCCATCATACATAATCGATCAAGATGCAGACAGTAGTCCAGTAGTGAGAGGGGTGCTATCCACTCTTTTGCATTGAGTATCACATGTATGATTATCTCCCAGTTGGTGAGAGGTCATGTGTGTGTGCGCGATGCAAAGAGTTCCTAGCTCTCAAAGAACAAGTCTGTTCTCTTGAGGCTACAGTAGCAGACTTGGAGGAACTGAGAGAGACAGAGAGGTAGGCCTAAATAGAGAAGGCCTACAGGGACGTTGTAGAAGTCCCACCTCCAATCTGGCAGCCCCTGTACTGTCTTGGAGGAGGGAGGTCTTCTAAAAGGACAGCATCACCCTGGTGCAGCTCTAAGTAATCCTGTAGGCAGGACCAGCACACTAGGTGATGCAATATCCTCTCACACCAAGGATGTGTCTCCAGGAGCTTCTGCCAAGGAGGGAAGGGTTAGGATGGCAGTTGTAGTTCGTGATTCGATTATTAGGCATGTAGATAGCTGGAGGAAGTGAGGATCACCTGGCCACTTGCCTGCCTGGTGCGAAGGTAGCGAACCTCACATGTCACCTAGATAGGATTTTAGATACGACTGGGGAAGAGCTGGCTGTTTTGGTACATGTGGGTACTAATGACATATGAAAATGTGGGAAGGAGGTTCTGGAAGCCAAATTTAGGCTCTTAGGTAAAAAGCTCAAATCCAGAACTTCTAGGGTAGCATTTTATGAAGTGCTACCTGTCCCACGTGCAGAGCCCAAGAGACAGGCAGAGCTCCAGAATCTCAATGTGTGGATGAGACAATGGTGCAGGAAGGAGGGTTTTAGATTTGTTAGGAACTGGGCAACATTCTGGGGAAGGGGGAGCCTATTCCGAAAGGATGGGCTCCACCTTAACCAGGGTGGGACCAAACTGCTGGCATCAGCATTTAAAAAGGAGAAAGATCAGCTTTTAAACTAGAAACTGGGGGAAGGCCGACAGTCACTCAAAAGCGCATGGTTCGGGATAAGGTATCTTTCGAAGATATCACCAAAGCAGGGAAGACAGGGTATCCCGATAGTGAGGTTGCAAAACAGACCATGGTAGATCAGGTGTCCTTAAATAAAAATCAGACAAAAGATTGCAAATTAATACTGTCAAGTACTGAGCATGATGTAAATAGGAACAACAAACATAGTTTGAAATGTCTATATGCGAATGCCAGAAGTCTAAGAAATAAGATGGGAGAGTTAGAATATATTGCACTAAATGAAAAATTAGATATAATAGGCATCTCTGAGGCCTGGTGGAAGGAGGATAACCAGTAGGACACTGTCATACCGGGGTACAAATTATATCGTAGTGATAGGGTGGAAATTGAAAATTCTGCAGGAAACAAAAACACATCTTGGAATCCCTATGGATTGAAATTCCATGAGTGTACTACCGTCCACCTGGCCAGGATGAACAGACGGATGTAGAAATGTTATCAGAAATTAGGGAGGCTAACAAACTGGGCAACACAATAATAATGGGTGACTTCAATTACCCCGATATTGACTGGGTAAATATAACATCAGGGCATGCTACAGAGGTAAAATTCCTTGACGAAATCAAGGACTGCGTTATGGATCAGCTGGTACAGGAGCCAACAAGAGAAGGAAAAATTCTAGACCTAGTCCTTAATGGAGCGCATGATCTGGTGTGGGAGGTAATGGTGCTGGGGCTGCTTGATAACTAACAGTGATCATAATATGATCAGATTTGATATCGGCGTTGGAGTAAGTACACACAGGAAATCCAATATGTTAGCATTTAACTTTCAAAAAGGAGACTACGATAAAATGAGAAGAATGGTGAAAAAAAACTTAGAGGAGCAGCTTACACTAGGTGGAGATGCTGTTCAAAAATACCATCCTGGAAGCTCAGGCTAAATATATTCCATGTATTAAAAAAGGAAGAAGGAAGACCAAACGACAGCTGGCATGGTTAAAAAGTGAGGTGAAGGAAGCTATTTGAGCTAAAAGAAAATCCTTCAGAAAATGGAAGAAGGATTTCTGACTGAAAATAATAAGAAACATCATAAGGAATGGCAAGTCAAATGGAAAGCACTGATAAGGAGGGCAAAGAGGGACTTTGAAAAAAAGATTGCGTTGGAGGCAAAAAGACATAGTACATTTTTTTTAGGTATATTAAAAGCAAGAAGCCGGCAAAAGAATTGGTTGGACCGCCAGATGACCAAGGAGAGAGAGGGGCACTCAGGGAAGACAAAGCCATAGCAGAGAGATTAAATGAATTCTTTGCTTCAGTCTTCACCAAGGAAGATTTGGGAGAGATACCAGTGCCAGAAATAGTATTCAAAGCTGACGAGTCAGAGAAAATGAATGAAATCTCTATAAACCTGGAGGATGTAATGGCGCAATTTGACAAATTGAAGAGTAGCAAATCTCCTGAACTGGATGGTATTCATCCCCGAGTACAGATAGAATTGAAAAATGAGCTTGTGGAACTATTGTTAGTAATATGCAATTTATCTTTAAAATCAAGCATGGTTCCAGAAGATTGGAGGGTAGCCAATTAAAAAAAAAAAAAAAGAAGGTTCCAGAGGAGATCTGGGAAATTATAGACCGGTGAGTCTGATGTCAGTGCAAGGCAAAATGGTAGCGACTATTATAAAGAACAAAATAACAGAGCATATTCAAAAGCATGGATTAATGAGACAAAGCCAACATGGATTTAGTGAAGGGAAATTTTGCCTCTCCAATCTATTAAATTTCTTTGAAGGAGTGAACAAACATGTGGATAAAGGCGAGACACTTGATATTGTGTATCTGGATTTTCAAAAGGTGTTTGACAAAGTACCTCATGAAAGACTCCAGAGGAAATTGGAGAGTCATGGGATAGGAGGTAATTGTGGATTAAAAACTGGTTAAAGGATAGACAACAGAGAGTAGGGTTAAAGGATCAGTATTCTCAATGGAGAAGAGTAGATAGTGGGGTTCTCCAGGGGTCTGTGCTGGGACCGCTGCTTTTTAACTTATTTATTTTAAACTTCTATTTATTAAAAGAAATAGAAATCCACCCATTATCTACAATACACCTGTTTATAACAGACGCTATTGGACAGCAAATCATACTAAAGCCCCCCCCCCCTAAATTATCCCTGTCCCCCAAATCCAGATCATTAAGCTATAAACAGAGAGGAATCGGGACAAGCAGACCATCGTATATATGAGTCTCAAGTCTGATGGTATTTCAAAACAGAGCCAGTACGCATCGCCATTAGTTTAGATATCAAATGAATATAATCCAACTTGCGAAGGATCACCTGAAGACCAGGAAAGGTCGGTTGCTTCCATGCCACAGCAAGGTTGAGTGTGCTGGCCACCTGAATTTGAGTGAGCAAACAGTGAACAGGCTCCTTCACTGCTGTTTTAAACATATTATTTATAAATGATCTAGAGATGGGAGTAACTAGTGAGGTAATTAAATTTGCTGACAACACAAAGTTATTCAAAGTTGTTAAATCGCAAGAGGACATGTTGAAACCCTCTGTTCAGTGTGCAGTGGCAGCTAAAAAAGCAAATAGATTGTTAGGTATTATTAGGAAAGGAATAGAAAACAAAAATGAGGACATGCAAGGATCTGGCTGTGAAATCCTTCGATTATCTTCAGTCTTGATGATGCACTGAAAAGCGGTAGCCGTATGGTGGGCTAATGTAAATGATGCAAAAAAAAAAAAAAATTTCCTGTTGTCAAGCCCTATATTACAGCAACAGAGATTTATTAAGGCCCCTGAGGCAGGCCTTCGGGCCGAAACACGGCCGTGTCGGGTCGTTTTAAAGTTATTCCAATAAAGACTTCTTTGTCATCCTCCTTGGATTCACCTCACTGGTTTTCTTTTGTCTCTTTTTGTTTTTTTTAGGAAGGCAGTGAAAACCTTTTTGTTTCGCAAATATCTTTTCCTAATTGATTTGTAATTGTGAAAGTAATTCCTAGGGATGCCTAGCTTCTTAAATTGTAATCCGCATAGAACTTCTAAGGCGGTTGCAGAATATAAGCTACATGCTATGCTATATGATTCTTATATTCTGCTAAATTCAAAAGAGATTCTAAGCGGATTACAAACAAGGCCTTATTGGGGAGAATTTACAATTGCATATCTAATACATTGAAACTAAAAAGGATCTTATTAAATACATTGAAACTAAAAAAAACATCTTTCTGCTCAAACAAAAAAGACTTTAACGTTATGTAATGCACTGTGCCATCTAGTGAACATCACCTGACTTAACCTTGAATGCCATAAAACCTTGTGGAGAATAGCAACTGGTTTAGTATTACCTTGTTTTGCTGACCTCTATTGGTCAGAACAGAATATTACAGCTTACGTTTACCATAATAAATAGATATAGATTGGGATTTATTAACCCCCTTTATAAAGAGATTCACTCATGGTGGTGTACCGCATAGGTTGATACTGTAATGTTGATTGTATCATTGTGTTTCACTGGTGCTAACTGTGACAAATAGTATAAGGGGGGCAAATGTCCTCATCAGTTATGAAGCAGAACCCATGACCTGCAGCACTGCTGTAAGGAGTGTGATAATATAAAGCAGGAGCACAACAGGGCTACAAGATGATGATAACAAACTTTTCATTTGGATTTAATTGGTCCCCTTGCAAATCTGAGCTTTAGGGAAGTTACAGTCAGGTACAGCAGTGAATTCCATACCACAGAGAGCTTGCAGTTTCAGGCTTCTTTTACTAAGCTGTATTATGACAATAACATGCGTTAATTGGCAATGTGCATTATTTGCTAACAGCCCAGCTTAACATGATATTTTTTACTGCAACACACGTTAAATAATAATAAACTGCAAAGCACAAAAATGCATACAAAGCAGCTCATTATTATAGAAAATTTCATATCACAGCTTGTGTTAAACTTGCAAGCTGTGTGTTAAATATAAAGGTAACAATGGAAGAGGTCATGTTAACCCACCTCCCCAGGAGCATTAGACCACTAACATGTGGCCAAATACTCCTAGGGAGTGATTGACAGCCCCAAACCCCTCCCTCAATCCATTTGTAATGGGAAAGCCATAGAACCCACTCCCACTACCGATTCCTTTGTATTTAAACCTCTCCACAGCCCTTCATTCCCATCTGTCACATACCTCCTGTCACTTACAGGTGGTCGTCCAGGTGACTGGGGGGAGGAAAGGAGCAAACCCCTGATGCTCCTGCCCAGTAGCTTCCTTATGCAAAATGGTGGCCTCAGAAATCCTAAGAGTAATCTCATAGTACTAAAGCTAGGGGGTCCGCTGCCAAAGAGAGCACTTGCTTAGTTGGCAGCCTGAGCCCCTAGTGGAGGATGCCTGGTTTGTTGGTTGCAAGAGATAGGGGTACAAAGAGGATTTTACATTACAAAGTGACTGGGTGTGGGTTGAATTCTGGAGGTGGGCTTACTTTATTAACGATTGGAGGAGTGAGAGGATCTTGAAGAGAGGCACACATGATTTTATTAAGGGACACAAATGTTTTCACTGTCCTAGCCAGCCCTTTAAACAATAGCAGGCCCAATTTGGGACCCACGGCTATAAGTTTCCCCATCTACAACAAGGCAAAAAAAAAGTTTATTGTGAGATTCACTAACCTGTGGTAAATTAGTGCAACAGTGCATGGGCCAGTAAATCTCTATTCAGCCCGCAGCAGTCAAATGTTATTTTAAATGCTGACTTCCACAGTTAAAACCAGATATTCCGGGCTGGAGGCACCTTTTCACTGCCTTGGTATTCAGATGATGTTTAAGGTGCAGGAGCTATATCGTTTAAATCTGGATAAATTGTTGCAGGAAACCTGATAACAATTTGAGACCTGGACCAATTTACCTCTAACACTCATGGGGAGGATTAGCCTTTTTCAGATGATCACCTTCTCCCCATAGTTGTATGTCTTCCAAGTCTTACCTCTCCACCATTTTCTTCATAAAGGTTTTTTATCATTGCAGCATAGAGTCCTAGTCTACCGATGCAGACGAGGATGCCGCTGAACCCATGCGCAACCTGTCAGGTCCAATGCTGACTGGTCCCAGGTCTACTATCAGTGCCCAATGCTGAGATGGGTGGAGACCTCAATGCTGATGCGCTCCCAGTGGATGTAGAAGTCTGAGCAGCCATGGAGGTCGATGCTGCTGGTGCTGAAGTCAATGCATCAGCTTTCAAGGAATCAAAAAGCTGCTCCTGTTGAACCTTTCGCACCTGCTGAGTTCTCAGCTGCATTTGCAAACAGAGCGAACAAGCCAAGGGATCACTGTCAGGTCCAAAGTAACAAGAGTGCAGGTCCATGACAGAAATCACCCAGTTACACTGGGCACACCTCTTGAAGCTACTGGGGGGGGTCTTCTGAGACCAAAAAAAGTATCACGGCTAAATTAAACTCCTTGAGCTTTCAAAAAAGGGCAGCATTCAAATTGAGACCAGGGCTGTGGCCTGAACCATGCAGCCACACTTGAAAAACAAAAGAAAACTTGAAAAGCCAAAACACACTAAGAAAATATGAGGGCTTGAGGAAAAAAGCAAAATGGTAGAAAATACTTGAAACAAAAAAAATCACATAGGAAGGCACAAGAAATGTCTTACAAGCAGCATGAGGGAGAGAACATGACAACGCATCCCACGCTCACATGTCAGGCAGAAAGGCAATCGCGCATACATGGTAGGATGGTGCCAGAAGCTTCTGTAATACTTGCTAGTCGATGTCCACACTGGGCTCCTTCGGATGATGTCACCCAGATGTGAGTATATGGAGGCCTGCTTGTCCTAGGAAAATGTGCTAATCTCTAGTAAAGACCACCATAGTGTCAGCCCATGAGCTTTGAATATGATCACACAACGTAGA
Source organism: Microcaecilia unicolor (assembly GCF_901765095.1). Lineage (NCBI taxonomy): Eukaryota > Metazoa > Chordata > Amphibia > Gymnophiona > Siphonopidae > Microcaecilia > Microcaecilia unicolor. Next base: position 390,224,673 of record NC_044032.1, read on the forward strand.
CAAAGCAGTGGAGAGTCCTGGGACAGGCTCCTGCTGCTCCTCCTACTCATGGCTCCTTCTGATTTTGTTCAGCTGTGGTGCCAGGGATTCGAACCGCTTTGTCCAGCTGTCAATTTTTTCCAATTCTTTGGTTGTTTTGGCCCAGAATAGCATTATATTTGGACTATTTAAGTATTATGGAGTTATTTTCATGCTTTCTTGTTTAACATTTAAATAGTTAAAATGATTTATTACCCTCATTTGGGGAGAAACAGATGGTTTATGAAAGCACAGTTACCTAAGATCATGTTTTAGATCTAATGTTATTATTGTTGACAATACTTTTCAGCTGAAATACAGATTCAAGAGTTAGCAATTGTTTACTGTCAAAGATGTAACTCTGCCGTCACCTTGTGGCTGTAAGCGGTAGTACATCAACATACAAATTTTATTTTTTTTCACTGTTCTTATATCCCTGTCCTTACAATCCTCTTCCCCCAACTGGACTTCTCCAGTAATTGTCCAACAGAAGCATTTTTGCCCTGGTCTTCCAGTCACCGACTGCAAACTGGACAGAGAAGTGTGTCCTTCCAACACCCTGGCTGAATGATTAGAAGAGCAATTTTCAAATTGCCCACATTGCACATTTTGCTGTAGTCAAGGCATTAATTTTCAAAATGAAAGTGCACATTTGTATTCACTTTTTAAAACTGCCTACAGATACTTTTTATGTGGTTTCTTTTTCTGACTAACCCATAGGGGGCAATTCTATAACTGGCTGCTTCCTATTAGGCACCTCAGTAATGCACAGTGAACATCTATTCTAAAATGGCATTGGTGCACCTAACATTTAACATTCCAGTAGTTATACCAGCCATAGAGTTGGTATAACTGCTGGTGCATAAATAAGGATAAGGGCACATGCAGCTTACAATATTTTGTAAATTATGCGCTCTGCCCACATACATGCACCCTTATAAAATGTTTATTTATTTGGATTTTGCTCACACCTTTTTCAGTAGTAGCTCAAGGTGAGTTACATTCAGGTTCACTTGGTATTTCCCTGTCCCTGGAGAGCTCACAATCAAGGTTTGTATCTGAGGCAATGGAAGGTTAAGTGACTTGCCCAGGACCACATGGAGCAGCAGTGGGATTTAAACCAGGCACGTCTGGATGTCAAGACTGGTACTCTAACCACTAGGCCGCTCCTCCACTCCACTGCTTAAGGTGCTTACATGCACAAGTGCTAATTTTCTAAGCATTTATGGGCTCAAGGCACATATAACCTAGATGCCTAGTTATAGAAATGCCCTTATAGTATTGAAAATATGAGGCTGTTTGCTTTGTAGCAATCGTTGCCCTTACATATGTAAGTAAATAGAAGTGTTTGGTTTTGGCTGAAAGGAGAAATCAAGGAGATAAATAGGTCACATTTTAGCCATCTATTATAAGAGAACAATTAATTATATTTTACGGGGCTTTGATTAGTAATATCTTATTAAATCTGTAAGGTAAGCATCTCAGGGAACACAGAGGGCTGGCCACACCAGTAGGCAAGATTAGGCCATCACACAGGGCAGCAGCTCCTTGGTGGCAGCAAAGAGCAGCTGCAGTCAGACAATAGGTCCGAACAGTCGCACAAATCCAATCATCAGTATACGCTTTAACCTGCATTTTTATAGGATGTTTGTGTGATATTCATGATTGAGTTTAATTATCAAAGCCTTGAACATCTTCAGGCTAGGGGCCTGAAAATTAATTGAGATGGGTTGTAAGGCTGATGATTCACCTAGAGTGCCAACCACCCTTGCACTAGCTTTCTTACTATACAGTACATACAGACATGCCAAGTTATACACATTTGGCCCCCTTCGCCAGCTCACACACCAAAATGCCCTTCCTTCCAGCACTGGCATTTTCCCTCTTGCCCTTGCAGTAAGGCATCTCTCTCTCTTCTCCTGCGGTTCAGTATTTCTGACTTGCTCCCTCCCCTGGTCCTTGCTTCTTACCCTAGATTGCCAGCAGCATCACTGCTAAATACAGGCTGCCTCTGGCCAGTCTGCGGGCCATACTAAGAGGGAAAGGTAAGAAAAATATATATATTTCTGAAACAAATGCTGGTTATGCTTTCTTATAGGAAAAGCACTTTTATAGGGCTGTTCAGGCTATTCATTATCATTTATTAATTTGATATACTGCTTCTTTTGAGCAGAAGTTGAGGTGGTTTTACATATAATTGTACAGGTACTCTGCACTGACCTTAATGAGCTCACAATCTAAGTAGTATATTGTACCTGGGGCAATGGAGGGCTAAGTGACTTGCCCAGGGTCACACAGAGCTGCAGAAGGAATTGAACCCATTGCTGGTCAGGTCTGGCCAGGCTGGACCAGGGGGGGGCTCTTCTGTGGGGGTGGAGGGCTAGCAGTCCCACTTGACCTCCAGGCCTTGTGTTTGTGGGGAGGGATGGGCTTATATTTGACAGATCTGGGAGAAAATCCCAGATGTCAAACGCCGATGTCCCCCATTCCTCCAAGCTCTAACACCAGATCCAAGCTGGTGTAGGGTTTGCAGAGGGAGCAGCACCCTTGTTTGAAGCGCTACACACTGATCATGAGGGAGGAATGCAGGAGACCCCCATTTGCATGTATTTATATGCAATTAGTGGTCAGAGCCAGCGAGCACATTGTTATACATGCTCATCAGCTCTGATCATTGGGCAGCAGCAAACGCGGACACTAGTAAGGTACGATTGGCCTCTATCACTCGTGTTTCCTTTTGATCGTCTGGGCCTGAAGCTCAACGCACAGTTTTTAAGGCAAGCATAATGCTAAAATTTTGCTTCCCAATGCTGTAAGCAAATAGCATGCAAATTACCCCTACCTTAAAAGTAAACAAAAGCAGTGCATCAGGGAGTAAAATATGTCCCTGCCTGCCAGAGCATGAGCTCATGCACTAACAGATAGGAAGACTTTTTTTTTTAATGCCAGAATCCTCAGATCTCCCCCACCCTGACAAAGTTCCAGCTGAGCTCTGTCCCCCAACACTCCAGACCCCTTCCCCTCACCAACCCCACAAAAATTCCCTGGTGGCCCCTGGGCTCTGACCTCCCCACACTAAACATTTCCCTAGTAGTCTTGTGGGGACAAATCACATTTATCAGACCTCAGGAGAGGAACAGCAAAGAGTGAGAAGTAGAAATAAACAAATAATAGTAAATTTAGCTTAGCAGTCTGGGAACTTTTCATGTCATGGGTCCATAAGCAGTCTGTAAGTGTTAAATGTTTGAACTTCTGCAACTTTTTAAATTTTTCACATAAAAGGATGGGATTTGGACTATTGTACTACAAATTGTTTGCTCTAACAGAATTCATCAGAGCCTAATTTTTTGATTCTGGAGTCTTTAGTCACCTTTTCCCTGAGATGGTCACATATATTGTAAAATAATAATATCTTTATATATATCTATTGCAATCCGCTTAAGTGCAAGGGTTTGGGACCAAAGAAATACATGCAGTTAACCAGAGAGTGCACTTAACCGTTGTGACCCAAAGAAGCTTCACATATGTTGTTGTTACATTTGTACCCCGCGCTTTCCCACTCATGGCAGGCTCAATACAGCTTACATGGGGCAATGGAGGGTTAAGTGACTTGCCCAGAGTCACAAGGAGCTGCCTGTGTGCCTGAAGTGAGAATCGAACTCAGTTCCTCAGTTCCCCAGGACCAAAGTCCACCACCCTAACCACTAGGCCACTCCTCCAGGTATGTACAGTACTGTTTATTATACATACAGTATACAGTCTCCGTTAACTGACATTACAGTCTCCGTTAACTGACGTTAGGCTTACTTGAAGTAATCAGTCATAGTCCTCTGTACACTATTGTGTCTGTGAGTTCCATAGACTACGTCTGCCAGACGGTAAAAACTGTCATAGCACTGACATCCAGTTGCCTCCAGATAGGCCCGCACAGTGTTGAGACTGTCCAGCACTCTTGCAAAAGTGACATGAGGTTGTTGAATTTCGTCAGCATGTGCCTCGCTGCTCATTTCATCATGTTTCATCATCAGCTGTTGCTTGCGTGTGTTTCGTCTCTCTCCACATCCTTAACAAAGCTTGCTTACTTGTAGCAGTTCACAATGGTTGCCTGTGTAACATGATTCCAGGCTTCTTTCTGCATATGTATGGAATCCAACAGTGATAGATTACGAGCCAGTTCAACAGCACGTTTATCCTTGCCAGTCTGGTCATCCATAACGCTCATCAGACGATGTAGCACAAGAGCCAGATAATGTTTTTTGAAATTGGCTATTATGCCCTGATTCATAGGTTGGATCAGAGAGGTAGTGTTTGGTGGCAGGAAGACCACCTTGACATTAGACAGCCTGACATCACTGTGTGCAGAACAATTATCACAAAGCAACAAAATCTGACGCTTTTGTGCCTGCATTCTAGTGTCTAACTTCTTTAGCCACTGCTTCCAAATTTCCCCAGTCATCCATAAATTTGCGTTAGCCTCGTATGACACAGGAAGTCGCTTAACATTCTTGAAGCAACGGGGCTGTTTGTTCTTTCCAATGACGAGTGGCTCCAACTTCTCACTCCCATCCATATTGCAGCAAAGGAGGACAGTCAGTTGGTCCTTCTACGTTTTACTTCCTGTAGTTTCAACTTGTTTGAATGCAAGTGTTCCATCAGGAATCGCTCGCCAGTAGAGACCATTTTCATCAGCATTGAAAATGTCACGAGGTGCAAACTTGTTCAAGATGGTAGGAAGAACTGAAACAACCCAATTTTCAGCACTAAAGTCATCAGCGTCTTGTTTTTTTACCATGCTGTTTCTTGAATTTTATGTTGTTCCTCTGCTTCCATCTTTCCAACCATCCAACAGTGGCTTTGAATTCAGTTAGTCCAAGACTTTCAGCTAGCTGATTAGCTTTCTCCATAAGCAGTGGGCCACTGACAGGAAACTGTCTGCTCCTGACTTGAGAAAACCACCGGAGAGCTTCTTCTACATCCTCAGCTTTTCCCGCCCGTTTACATTTCCTGTGTGGATTTGTATTGTTTCGCCAGGTTTCCAGAAGCAGATCTTTCTGCTTCAAGATATGTGAAATTTGACTGGGATTGACACCATATTCTTTAGCAATAGATGCTTGACTTTGTTTTCTAATTTTTTAAGAACTTCTGTTCCTTCAGCCAGTGTTAGTCTTACAGTTGCGTGATGACGACGACTCCAGTGTACACTCTAACAACTTTCTTTCGCTTATTCTGCCTGTGGCAGTTAACCAATGAGATTTCAAATTTATTGCCCCTTTGTCATGTGCCAATCGGCTTCCATATTCCGTGCGTGCACTTATGCGGAGTCTTTCCTGCAGAGGAGCGGTCTTAAACCATGCATATAAGTGAATCTTGCACTTATCAGTGGTGCGCTAAACCGAAGTTTGTCCCCATAGAAATTGATGGCGCCAAAAAGGGACCGAAGTACGGCATGCAGTTAAACAGAGCATGCGCTTATCCAACGTGCACTTAAATGGAGTGCACTGTATATTGTGTATCTGGATTTTCAAAAGGCGTTTGACAAAGTGCCTCATGAAAGACTCCTGAGGAAACTGGAAAGTCATGGGATCGGAGATAGGGTATTACTATGGATTAAGAGCTGGTTGAAAGATAGGAAGCAAAGAGTAGGGTTGAATGGTCAGTATTCTCAGTGGAGAAGGGTAGTTAGTGGGGTCCCGCAGGGGTCTGTGTTGGGACCACTGCTTTTTAACATATTTATAAATGACCTAGAGATGGGAGTAACTAGTGAGGTAATTAAATTCACAAATGACACAAAATCATTCAGGGTCGTCAAGTCGCAGGAGGAGTGTGAAAGATTAAAGGAGGACCTCGCGAGACTGGGGGATTTGGCGTGCAAATAGCAGATGTAGTTCAATGCTGACAAGTGAAAAGTGATGCATGTGGGTAAGAGGAACCTGAATTACAGCTATGTCGTGCAAGGTTCCATGTTAGGCGACCCTCAGGGGGAGGAATGCTGGCTTCGGCCTAACCCCTGGTAAGCCTTTCCTCAGCTGAGAGTTGCCCAGCTCTACCACCGGCTGCCTTTCAGGTGCTATGGAGAACATCTGCATATCCTTTACAGCCTTCTCCGGGGTGACTCCCAGGTCCACCCCGATCCACTCTGGGCCTCCGCTCTAGGTGCCCAGCGCTCCTACCAGGTGCTGTGGAGGACTTGCAGCCCTTCTGCAGTTCCTCACAGCTGTATCCGGGGTGACTCCCAGGTCCACCCCGATCTTCCCAGGGCCCTCGCTCCAAGTGCCCAGGGTTTCCAGGTGCTTTTGGCTAGGATCAGGCGACCCTCAGGGGAAGGAATGCTGGCTTCGGCCTAACCCCTGGTAAGCCTTTCCTCAGCTGAGAGGTGCCCAGCTCTACCACTGGCTGCCTTTCAGGTGCTGTGGAGGACTTGCAGCTCATCTGCATATCCTTTACAGCCTTCTCCAGGGTGAATCCCAGGTCCATCCCGATCCACTCAGGGCCTCCGCTCTAGGTGCCACGCGCCGGGGCATTTTTCTCTTTACATTCATTTTTCTCCCACTTACTACTTATGGCTCCAGTACACTTTTTCTTCTTGGTACTATCCCTTCCTAATTAATTTCTCCATGTTAAACCACTGTACACTGCAGGAACACATTGTCCACCCTCTGTATTCATCATCTCACCATCTCTTTTTTCTTCTTCCTTTTTCTCAGCTCTCAACCTTAAACATTTCCTTCCTTCCATTCATCCATCTCCTTTCTATCTGAATACATCTCACCTTCGTCGCTGTCGTCATACCTCTCCTACTCTTCTCCGTACTCTCTTGCTCCTTCTCCTGCTCTCCGCTGGGGACATTAATCCCAATCCTGGTCCTCCACATCAGCTCTCAACCTATTTGTGCAGGTCACACCGTGATATCTCCAATCTAATTTCTGTTCCTCTCCTCCCCCCTCCTTCCCTGCCTTTCTCTTGCGCTCTGTGGAATGCCCGCTCTGTCTGTAACAAACTTTCCTACATCCATGACCTCTTTATCTCTCATACTCTCCATCTGCTTGCCCTAACTGAAACTTGGCTTTACCCTGAAGACTCTGCTTCAGTCACGGCCCTGTGCCATGGAGGTTATCCTTTCTCCCATACTCCTTGCCCAGTTGGCCGCGGAGGTGGTGTTGGGCTACTACTCTCACCCTCTTGTAGATTTCAACCTTTTCTTCCACCTCAGTCTCACTGGTTTTCTTCCTTTGAAGTCCACGCCATCCGTCTATTTGCTCCTCTGCCTCTCCGAGTAGCAGTCATTTATCGACCCCCTGATAAGTCCCTTTCTTCCTTTCTCACTGACTTTGATGCTTGGCTTTCCTTCTTTCTTGAACCTTCATCTCCTTCCCTCATTCTTGGGGATTTAACATTCATGCTAATGATCCCTCTGACTCTTATGCTTTGCAGTTTCTTGCTTTAACATCCTCTTTCAATCTTCAACTGTCCTCCACTGCCCCCACTCACCAGAATGGCCACTGTCTTGATCTTATCCTCTTCTCAGACTGTTCACTCTCCAGTTTCTGTGCCTCAGCTCTTCCCCTCTCTGACCATCATCTGATAACTTTCACAAACACCCTCCTCCCCAGTCCCATCCAAACTTAACCAATACATTTAGGAATCTTCAGGCTATTGACCCTTCTATTCTGTCCTCCAGTGTTTCAAATCTCTTCTCTACCACTGTTATCCAAGTCTGTCAATGAGGCTGTCTCTTCCTATAATACTATTCTCTCCTCTACTCTGGATACTCTCGCTCCTCCCATTCCCTGTTCTGTAAAACTTACCAAACCCCAGCCTTGGCTGACCTCTAGAATCCGCTACCTACGTTCCTGTGCCCGCTCTGCCGAACGCCTTTGGCTGAAATCCCATGCCCATGCTGAATTTATACATTTCAAATTCTTGCTGACCTCCTTCCAGTCTGCTCTTTTACTTGCCAAACAGGACTATTACACCCAGTTGACAAATTTTCTTGGCTCAAACCCTCAACATCTGTTTGCCACACTGAACTCTCTCCTCAAAGTGCCTTCACCTCCAACACCCCCTTCACTTTCCCCCCAGACTCAGGCTGAGTTCACAAGATTAAACTTGAATTCTCACCAGGTCACCTCCATCTCTCCTTCCCTTAGTCCATTCTCTCAACCCTCCAACCCCTATCTCCTTTTCGGAAATCACTGAAGAGAAAACTACACATCTTCTCTCCTCCTCGAAACTAAGTACCTGTTCCTCTGATCCTATTCCCACCCATCTACTTAAGACTATCTCTCCTACTGTCATCCCGTTTATCTGTCATATCCTCAATCTTTCACTGTCCACTGTGACTGTTCCTGATGCCTTCAAACATGCCATAGTCACACCACTCCTTAAAAAACCTTCATTGGACTCTCTACCTGTCCTTCCAACTATCGCCCCATCTCCCTCCTCCCTTTCCTATCCAAGATATTTGAACGTGCTGTTCACCGCCATTGCCTTGACTTTCTTTCATCTGAAGCTATTCTTGATCCACTTCAATCTGGCTTTCGCCCCCTTCATTCAACTGAAACAGCGCGTGCTAAAGTCTCCAATGATCTGTTCCTGGCAGATCCAAAGGTCTCTATTCTATCCTCATCCTTCTCGATCTGCTGCTTTTGACACTGTTGATCACAGCCTACTCCTTGATACGCTGTCCTCACTTGGATTTCAGGGCTCTGTTCTTTCCTGGTTTTCTTCTTATCTCTCCCAGCATACCTTTAGAATATACTCTAGTGGATCCTCCTCTACTTCTATCCCACTGTCAGTTGGTGTACCTCAGGGATCTGTCCTGGGACCTCTTCTTTTCTCCATCTATACTTCTTCCCTTGGTACTCTGATCTCATCCCATGGTTTTCAGTATCATCTTTATGCTGATGACTCCCAGATCTACCTCTCCACTCCAGAAATCTCAGCCGAAATCCAGGTCAAAGTATCAGCCTGCCTGTCTGACATTGCTGCCTGGATGTCTCAGCACCATCTGAAACTAAGCATGACCAAGACTGAACTTCTCATCTTTCCCCCTAAACCAACCTCTCCTCCTCCCCCATTCTCTATTTCTGTGGATAACACTCTCATCCTTCCTGTCTCATCAGCTCGTAACCTTGGGGTCATCTTTGACTCCTCCCTCTCCTTCTCTGCACATATTCAGCAGACTGCTAAAACATGTTGTTTCTTTCTCTGTAATATCAGCAAAATTTGCCCTTTCGTTTCTGAGCACACTACCAGAACCCTCATTCACACTCTTATCGCTTAGACTATTGCAACTTGCTTCTCACAGGTCTCCCACTTAGCCATCTCTCTCCTCTTCAATCTGTTCAAAATTCTGCTGCACGACTAATATTCCGCCAATGTCGTTATGCTCATATTAGCCCTCTCCTCAAGTCACTTACTGGCTTCTTATCCGTTTTCGCATACAGTTCAAACTTCTCTTATTGACCTATAAGTGCATTCACTCTGCAGCTCCTCAGTACCTCTCCACTCTCATCTCTCCCTACATTCCTCCCCGGGAACTCCGTTCACTGGGTAAATCTTTCTTATCTGCACCCTTCTCCTCCACTGCTAACTCCAGACTCTGTTCCTTTTATCTTGCTGCACCATATGCTTGGAATATACTTCCTGAGCCGATACGTCAAGCTCCATCTCTGGCCATCTTCAAATCTAGGCTAAAAGCCCACCTTTTTGATGCTGCTTTTAACTCCTAACCCTTATTCACTTGTTCAGAACCCTTATTTTATCATCCTCACTTAATATTCCCTTATCTCTTGTTTGTCCTAATTAGATTGTAAGCTCTGTCAAGCAGGGATTGTCTCTTCATGTTCAAGTGTACAGCTCTGCGTACGTCTAGTAGCGCTTTAGAAATGATAAGTAGTAGTAGGAGTTACGGACCTAGAAAGGGATCTGGGAGTCATCGTGGATAAGACGTTAAAAACTTCTGCCCAGTGTGCTGGAATGTTGAGTATTATTAGGAAAGGGATGGAAAACAAACACGAGGATGTTATAATGCCGTTGTATCGCTTCATGGTGCGACCGCACCTCGAGTACTGTGTCCAATTCTGGTTGCCGCATCTCAAAAAAGATATAAAGGAATTAGAAAAGGTGCAGAGAAGGGCGACAAAAATGATAAAGGGAATGGAACGACTTCCCTATGAGGAAAGGCTGAGAAGGTTAGGGCTCTTCAGCTTGAAGAAAAGGCGGCTGAGGGGTGATATGATAGAAGTCTACAAGATAATGAGCGGAGTAGAGTGGACAGATGTGAAGCATTTGTTTATACTTTCAAACAACAACAAAACCAGGGGACACAAGATGAAGCTAGAATATGGTAGATTTAAAACAAATAGGAGAAAGTTTTTCTTTACTGAGCGTGTAGTTAGACTCTGGAACTCATTGCCAGAGAATGTAGTGACAGCAGCTGGCCTTACGGAATTTAAAGGGGGTTTGGACAGGTTCCTGAGGGAAAAGTCCATTGAACATTATTAATTTTTTTTTTTTTTTTTTTTTGGGGGGGGGGGGGGGGGTCCGGGTTCTTGAAGCCTGGATTGGTCGCTGTTGGAGACCCGATGCTGGGCAGTATGGCGGTGCTTATGTACTTATATATATATTGTAAGCTGACCCACTGCTCCAGTATGGGGGAGGAAGCCGCCTCCCGCAAATAGCAAGATCTTCACAAACTGCCACCACTGGATACTTCAAACATTCCTTTATTTTTCAGGTTAATGACCAAAACTTCACTCCAGAGCCCTGGGTTAGGGTTTCTCAGGCAGGGCTGTTCTGCCTTGCTTAGTACACCAGCCTACTAAACACAAAGTCTCTGCCCCCTTCCCTGAGGGGGAGGCAATAGTCCTTTTGAAATCCCTCCTTTTGTCAAAGTCAGTAGCAAACAAACAGTACTTGCCCCAAGCAGGATTTCCCCTCTTCCCACCAGGCAGACCTCCTTCATAAACAAGCCTTTTAAAGTCAACAGAGTTTCTCAAAATAATCAGGTTTCAGTTGGGAAAAAGGTTTGTAATTCTCCCCAGCAAACTTTCCACCAGTCAGGGTTTCCCAAAAGCAGACAGGTCCCACAAAAGAAAACAGGCTTCTCTATTTAAGCAGGGTTTAAATCAAAATAAATTCCAAAACAATGTAGATTTGCAAACCTTCAGGTGCCGCGCTCCTCAGTGCTCTCAAGCTCCCATTCCATTGAGGTTTCTTCCTCCTGCCCAGTCTGATTAACCCCCTCTTCCATACAATCCATCCAATCCTCCTCCTGCTTCTCACCCCACCCCTCTCTATTACAGGTGGGCTGCATGATATACTGATTGCGGGTCCAGGGGAACTGGGCTCCTTCATTTTCCCTCCCTCTTGTGGTCGGAGACGGTATATGGCCAGCTTGCCTATCCCCAGGGCTTCCCCTGTTGGGACTGGAAATGCATTCCCTTCTTTTGTGATTACCCTCTACCTTCCCTCCTGCAATGACTTCTGGTAGATGTAGTTTAGGGTTTTGCTGCTTCATTCTATCCATCTGGGATGTAGCCTTGTCACAATATATATATATATATATATATATATATATATATATATATATATATATTTCTATTCTATTTCTATTCTCCACCAATTAAATATAAGGTAATATGATAAGAATAAGTATATGTAAGAAAAGGGGGAATTAAATGCTATATTTGTTGAATTACATTAACCTGCACCATAAGGTTTAAGGACATGTGCTCAGAACATAAAGACCATATATTTAACTTTAAAATGTTTATTTACAATACAGGTAATGTAATAATGTTACAAGAGAGAGGCAGTTTTTAGGAATCTTTCACAAGGGGAAATGTGCTTTGAAGATAGCAAATCTGAATCATAAATTAAGCTGGATAATGATAACTCACTTTGATGGAGGCTGCTGGATGGAGTGATGAAGGAGATCCTCACTGGAAAAGAAGTCTTTTTGTTGCAGAGTTGTTGCTGGAGCCTGGAGAAAGTCTTATCAGGGATGTATGTGAAGTCTAGCAAGGATCATGGAGGTGCAGATCAGGAATCGAGGAACCAAGAGAGCGAACTGGGCATTTTCCAGGCTTTTTATAATTTCTTATTGGACCATAGGCTGAAGTCAGGTGGGTGTACATGATCCAATGAAAACTCAGGGATAGCTGAAAACTGGTTTCATCTAGTTTTGAGATGGAGCATGGTAACTGGTCACATTTGATGACATCATAAGACTTTCTGCTGTGATATACATCCAGAAGGCATCTGACAGGATTACAAGAGTCTTTGTCTGAGAGTAGGTGGGCTTCTTTTGTCAGATTAGATAGGTAGATGGGCTTTTCAGTCTGAGTGGAGTTTCACTGTCTTTGGTTAACTCCAGTCTCTGTGATTGCTGTACATCTTCAGATTTTTGTTCTTTGGAGATGTGTTGATGGACTCAGGTATCCACCCAGGTAGTTTTTGTTATCAGTAGTTTCCAGGGGGAAGGTGAAAGCCAGACCAGTTTATCTGATACTGTTCCAATAAGTCTTTGCAGCTGTATTTTTTTATATATACATTTGTATCTGATCCAGCAAAATCAATAATTCTGATCATTATACTCATATCATGCTACAATATCTGAATAACTTAAAATGCATCATATCAATGGTATTATTCGCAATCCCTGTGTATTGTGTGCCTGTGCTTATGTGTTCTGTGCTTGCTCTGCAGATGTTGCATTAAATCTTTGCTGCCAAATTCCAGACCATTCATCAAGCTTCACTAGGTCCTTCCTCATGTTATGCACACTATCAGCAGTGTCTACCCTTTTGCAGATTTTGGTGTCATCCACAAAGAAGCAAACCTTACCAGACAGCCCTTAAGCAATATTGCTACAAAAAATGTTAAATAGAACGGACCCAAAATCCAAACCTTGCAGGAAACCACTGGTAATATCATTTTCCTCAGAATGAGCTCCATTTACCACTACTCTGTCGCCTTCCACTCAACCAGTTCCTAAACCAGTCAGTCACATTAGGGCCCATACCAAGGGCACTCAGTTTATTTATTAGTTGTCTATATGGAACCATGTCAAAGGATTTGCTAAAATCTAAATACACCACATCTAATATTCTCCCCTGATCCAACTCTTGGGTCAACCAGTCAAAAGAATTAAGCAGATTTATCTGACAAGATCTGTCTCTAGTGAAACCATGTTGCCTCAGGTACTATAATCCACTGGATTCCAAAAGTTTACTAATCTCTATTTTAAAAGTGTTTCCATTAATTTACTTCCACAGAGGTCAGACTTATCAGCCTGTAGTTCCCACTTCCACTTTTCTGGAGAAGGACCACATCTCTCCAGTCGTACGGGACCATTCCCATAAGAACATAAGAGTAGCCACACTGGGTCAGACCAATGGTCCATCTAGCCCAGTATCCTGTTTCCAACTGTGGCCAAGTACCTGGCAGAAACCCAACGCTCCATGCTACCAATCTCAGGGCAAGTAGATGCTTCCCCATGTCTTTCTCAATAGCAAACTATAGGCTTTTCCTCCAGGATCTTGTCCAAAGCTTTTTAAACCCAGATATGCTAACCGCTGTTACTACATTCTCTGGTAAAGAGTTCCAGAGCTTAACTATTCGTTGAGTGAAAAAACATTTTCTCCTATTTGTTTTATACGCATTTCCATGTAACGCCTTGAGTGTCCCCTAGTCTTTGTACTTTTGGAATGAGTAAAATATCAATTTACTTCTACTTGTACTACACCACTCAGGATTTTGTAGACTTCAATCATATCTCCCCTCATCTGTCTCTTTTCCAAGCTGAAGAGTCCTAACCTCTTTAGCCTTTCCTCATATGAGAGGAGTTCCATCACCTTTATCATTTTGGTTGCTCTTCTTTGAACCTTTTCTAATTCAGTTATATCTTTTTTGAGATACGGCGACCAGAACTGAACGCAGTACCCAAGGTGAAGCCGCACCATGGAGCAATACAGAGGCATTATAGTATTTTCTTTCCTAATCATTCCTAGCATCCTGTTTCCTTTTTTGTCCGCTGCCACTCATTGAGCACAAGATTTCAGGTATCTATATATGACACCTAGATCTTTTTCTTGGTTGCTGACCCCCAAGATGGACCCTAGCTTCAGGTAACTATGATTCACTGCCATTTGGATGCCCAGTCTTCCAATTTCCTAAGACCTTCCTGCAATATTTCACAGTCCACACATGTTTTAACAACCTTGAATAGTTTTCTGTCATCTGCAAATGTAATCACCTCACTCGTTCTGATTTCCATATTATTTATAAATATGTTAAACAGCACCAGTCCAAGTACTGTTCCCTGTGGCACTCCAGTGTTCACCGTCCTCCATTAAGAGAAATGACCATTTAACCCTACCCTCTGTTTTCTGTCCAATAACCAGTTCCTAATCCACACCAGAACATAGCTATGGCTCTTTAGTTTTCTCAGGAACTTTATCAAAAACTTTCTGAAAATCTAGATACACTACATCAACCAGCTCACCTTTATCCACGTGTTTATTCACGCCTTCAAAGAAATGAAGCAAATCGGAGAGGCAGAATTCCTTAGGCTGAACCCATGCTGACTCTGTCCCATTAAAACATGCTTGTCTGTGTATTCTGTAATTTTATTCTTTATAATAGTTTTCACTATTTTTCCTTGCACTGACATCAGGCTTACAGGTCTGTAATTTCCTGGTCTGATTACCCCTGGAACCCTTTTTACTAATCGGCATCACATTGGCCACCCTCCAATCATCAGGTACAACGGACAATTGTAATGACAGTTTACATATTACTAACAGCAGATTAGCAATTTCATGCTTGAGTTCTTTGGATACCCGTGGATGTATACCATCCAGTCCAGGTGATTTACTACTCTTTAGAGATGTACTGAGCCAAATTTGTCAATTTGGCTCAGTACATTTTCCAGGTTCACTGAGATTTGTTTTTTAGTTCCTCTGCATCATCACCCTTGAAAACCATTTCTGGTACAGGCAGATCTTTTATATCTTCTTCCGTAAAGACAGAAGCAAAGAACTCATTCAGTTTCTCTGCTATGGCCTTGTCCTCCCTGAGCGTCCCTTTTGCTCTTTCATGATCTAACGGTTCCATGGATTCCCTCACAGGCTTTCTGCTTCTGATATACCTGAGAAAGTTGTTACTGTGAGTTTTAGCCTGTGTGGCAAGTTTCTTTTCATATTCTCTTTTAGCCTTTTTGCATCTGGCTTGCCAGTGCTTATGATGCTTCTTATTTTCTTCATTTGGGTCCTTTTTCCATTCTTTGAAGGACATTGTTTTGGCCTCTTTCACTTCACCATTTAACCATACTGGCTGTCGTTTTCTCTTCTTTCCACCTTAGCAAATACATGGAATGCATCTGATCTGGGCTTCTAAGATGGTATTTTTGAATAACATCCACACCTGATTTAGTGTCCTAACCTTTGCAGCTGATCCTTTTAGTTTCTTTTTAATAATTTTCCTCATTTTATTATAGTCGCCCTTTCAAAAATCAAATGCAGCAACAGTAGATTTCCTTTGTGGGTTTATACCAGATAGTAGCTCAAACTTGATCATGTTATGATCACTATTTTCCAAGGGACCCAACACCACCACCTCTTGCACTATGACATGCATGCCATCAAGGACCAGATCCAAAATGGTTCCTCCTCTTGTCGGTTCCTGGACCAGTTGCTCCAAGAAGCAGTCATTTTATTACATCTAGAAATTTTATCTCCCTGGCATTCCCTGATGTAACATTTATCCAGTCAATATTGGGGTAATTGAAATTACCCATTATTATAGTGTTGCCCAGATTGCCAGCTTTCCTAATCTCTGTAAACATTTCTTCATCTGTCTATTCTGTCCTGGTGGACGGTAGTACAGCCCTACAAGAATAGTCCTTCCCTTCACACATGGAATTTCTATCCATAATGATTCCATGCTGCTATCTGTTTCATGGTGGAATATTTATTTTATTTGACTCAATTCCTTCTTTAACATATAGCGCAACCTCCCCCCCCCCCCCCCCAATTTGATCCTTTCGATCATTGCGCTACAATTTATACCCTGTTAACACAGTGTCCTATTGCTTGTCCTCTTTCCACCAAGTCCCTGAGTTGCCTATTTTATCTACCTCATCATTTAGTGCTATATACTCTAACTCTCCCATCTTATTTATTAGGCTTCTAGCATTTACATACAGGCACTTCAAATTTTGTTTTTTTCCTTGGATCTACAAGCTGCTTAGAAGTTGGCATGGATAATGTGCATTCTTTATCCTGGTCTCTCATTAAGCACACCTGGCTTACTTTCAGCATTGTTGAAATCTCTGTACTGGGATTCCCTAAATGTCCTGTTTCAATAGTATCCTTCAAGGATACTCCACACTGAACGTTCCTGGGCAGCTGTCAGCTCCCCCCTCCCCCGACTCTAGAGATGCACTGAAAACGTCAGCCAGCAGAGCTGCCAAAACTTCAGTTCTTTCAATAACCTTTGATATGTGACATCCGGCCTCATTGCTTGGTCCACCTTTAGTTTAGCCAGCTCCTTGCAAACACAGTCCTCTGAAAATTGTTCAGATACTACCACACCCTCAGTCCTGTTTGTGTTTGTCTTCTTTGTTCCTGCTCCCAGCCCTTCAGCTGTGAACACAGAATATAAATATTTGTTAAGCAATTCTGCCTTATCTTTATTAGTTTCTATATATTCCTCCCCTTCAATTTTGAGTCTCACAATGCCACTTTTGAACTTCCTCCTATCACTAACATACCAAAAAAAAGGGGTCTTGTCCTCCACTTTACCGTATTTGCTATTTTTTTTCTTCCATTTGCATCTACTCTACCAGCTTCTCTTAGCTTTTCCATATATTGTCAAATGACTTCCTCTTTCTGTGATCTATTTTAGTTTATGAAGGCTAACCTATTTTTCTTTATCTTTGCAGCTACTACTTTTGAGAACCAAAGCTGCCTTCTTTTCCTCTTACTTTTATTTATTTGTTACATTTGTACCTCACATTGTCCCATCTATTTGCAGGCTCAATGTGGCTTACATAGTACCGTAAGGGCGTACGCCAGTCGGTTTATAACAAATACAGGTTATATTGTGGTCGAAATGAGGTAGGTGTGTATCAGGCATCATGAGGATGGAAGGGATGAAGATTGTATATTGTCCAGTACGATCATTGGTTATGTTGTTTTGCTGGGTGTGGGGATTTACGTTGGATCGGTGGGGTAAGCCTTTTTGAAGAGGGTGGTTTTTAGTGATTTCCTGTAGATGGTCATGGATTATTTTCACTGCTTTTGGGAGTCCGTTCCATAGTTGTGCGCTTAAGTAGGAGAAGCTGGATGCATAAATTGTTTTGTACTTCAGTCCTTTGCAATTTGGGTAATGTAGGTTAAGGTATGATCGTGATGATCCGATTCTGTTTCTGGTTGGTAGATCTATGAGGTCTGTCATGTATCCTGGGAATACGCCGTAGATAATTTTGAGGGGAATAATCGAACGGCGCCAGCAAAATAGATCGCCGGCAATCTATTTTGGCGGTGGCACAACAGGTGGCCGGAACCGTATTATCAAAAAGATGGCCGGCCATCTTTTTTTTTTCGATAATACGGTTTAGACCGGCCAAATGCCTTGGATGTCGCTGGGTTTGAGATGGCCGGTTTTGTTTTTCAGCGATAATAGAAAAAAATGTCGGCCATCTCCAACCCGGCGACATCCAAGGCAGCATTTGTAGTGCACTTACATGCCAGGACACCAACTGGGCACCCTAGGGGTCAGTGTGGTGGACTTCAGAAACAGCTCCCACATGCATAGCTCCCTTACTGTGGGTGCTGAGCCCCCCCCCCCAACCCCCTACCCACAAATGTGCACCCACTAAAAGTGCTCCAGGGACCTGCACACACTCAGGCCTCTAGGAGAGTGGGATAGGGGAGGAGGACGAACCATGAGAGTGTACTCTGAAGGTACGATGGGAGAGATAAGAGGAGAACCAGGAGAGGAGCCCTGGAATCCAAAGGAGGACAGAGTGTCAAGAAGTAAGTTATGATTGACAGTGTCAAAGGCGGCGGATAGGTCGAGGAGGATGAGGATGGAGTAGTGACCTTTGGATTTGGTGAGGAGTAGGTCATTGCAGACTTTAGATAGTGCCGTTTCTGTCGAGTGCAGGGGGCAAAAGCCGGATTGAAGCGGATCGAGAATGGCATGAGAGGAGAGAAAATAGAGGCAATGGCTGTGGACGGCGCGTTCAAGTATCTTGGAGAGGAAAGGTAGGAGGGAAATGGGGCGGTAGTTGGAGGGACAGGTAGGGTCAAGTGATGGCTTTTTGAGGAGGGGTGTGACTACGGCATGCTTGAAGGTGAGGTGAAGGAAGCTATTAGGGCTAAAAGAAACGCCTTCAGAAAATGGAAGAAGGAACCGTCTGAAAATAACAAGAAACAGCATAAGGAGTGTCAAAGCAAATGCAAGGCGCAGATTAAGAAGGCCAAGAGGGAGTATGAAAAAAAGATAGCATTAGAGGCAAAAAAACATAGTAAAAATTTTTTTCAGTATATTAAAAGCAGGAAGCCGGCAAAAGAATCGGTTGGGCCGCTGGATGACCGAGGGGTAAAAGGGGCGATCAAGGAAGACAAAGACGTAGCGGAGAGACTGAATGAATTCTTTGCTTCAGTCTTCACCGAGGAAGATTTGGGTGGGATACCGGTGTCGGAAATGGTATTTCAAGCGGACGAGTCGGAGAAACTTACTGACTTCACGGTAAACCTGGAGGACGTAATGGGGCAGTTTGGCAAACTGAAGAGTAGCAAATCTCCTGGACCGGATGGTATTCATCCTAGAGTACTGATAGAACTGAAAAACGAGCTTGCGGAGCTACTGCTAGTGATATGCAACTTATCCTTAAAATCGAGCGTGGTACCGGAAGATTGGAGGGTGGCCAATGTAACGCCCATTTTTAAAAAAGGCTCCAGGGGAGATCCGGGAAATTATAGACCGGTGAGTCTGACGTCGGTGCCTGGGAAAATGGTAGAGGCTATTATTAAAAACAAAATTACAGAGCACATCCGAGGACATGGATTACTGAGACCAAGTCAGCATGGCTTTTGTGTGGGGAAATCTTGCCTGACCAATTTACTTCAATTCTTTGAAGGAGTGAACAAACATGTGGACAAAGGGGAGTCGGTTGATATTGTGTATCTGGATTTTCAAAAGGCGTTTGACAAGGTACCTCATGAAAGGCTACAGAGGAAATTGGAGGGTCATGGGATAGGAGGAAATGTCCTATTGTGGATTAAAAACTGGTTGAAGGATAGGAAACAGAGAGTGGGGTTAAATGGGCAGTATTCACAATGGAGAAGGGTAGTTAGTGGGGTTCCTCAGGGGTCCGTGCTAGGACCGCTGCTTTTTAATATATTTATAAATGATTTAGAGATGGGAGTAACTAGCGAGGTAATTAAATTTGCTGATGACACAAAGTTATTCAAAGTCGTTAAATCACGACAGGATTGTGAAAAATTACAAGAGGACCTTACGAGACTGGGAGACTGGGCGGCTAAATGGCAGATGATGTTTAATGTGAGCAAGTGCAAGGTGATGCATGTGGGAAAAAAGAACCCGAATTATAGCTACGTCATGCAAGGTTCCACGTTAGGAGTTACGGACCAAGAAAGGGATCTGGGTGTCGTCGTCGATAACACACTGAAACCTTCTGCTCAGTGTGCTGCTGCGGCTAAGAAAGCGAATAGAATGCTGGGTATTATTAGGAAAGGTATGGAAAACAGGTGTGAGGATGTTATAATGCCATTGTATCGCTCCATGGTGCGACCGCACCTTGAGTATTGTGTTCAATTCTGGTCGCCGCATCTCAAGAAAGATATAGTAGAATTGGAAAAGGTGCAGCGAAGGGCGACTAAAATGATAGCGGGGATGGGACGACTTCCCTATGAAGAAAGACTAAGGAGGCTAGGGCTATACAGCTTGGAGAAGAGACAGCTGAGGGGAGACATGATAGAGGTATATAAAATAATGAGTGGAGTGGAACAGGTGGATGTGAAGCTTCTGTTCACGCTTTCCAAAAATACTAGGACTAGGGGGCATGCGATGAAACTACAGTGTAGTAAATTTAAAACAAATCGGAGAAAATTTTTCTTCACCCAACGTGTAATTAAACTCTGGAATTCGTTGCCGGAGAAAGTGGTGAAGGCGGTTAGCTTAGCAGAGTTTAAAAAGGGGTTGGACGGTTTCCTAAAGGACAAGTCCATAAACCGCTACTAAACGGAGTTGGAAAAATCCAAAATTCCAGGAATAACATGTATAGAATGTTTGTACGTTTGGGAAGCTTGCCAGGTGCCCTTGGCCTGGATTGGCCGCTGTCGTGGACAGGATGCTGGGCTCGATGGACCCTTGGTCTTTTCCCAGTATGGCATTACTTATGTACTTATGTGTCCAGGACAGTTGCAGTGGAAAGAGAGAGGTTAAGGATATGACAGATAGGGGGGGTGATAGTAGGAGAGATGGTGTTAAGTAAGTTGGTGGGGATGGGGTCTGAGGAACAGGTGGTGCATTTCGAGGAGGAGAGGAGCTGGGCGGTTTCCTCTTCGGTGATATCAGGAAAAGAGGAGAAGGAGGCCTGGGTTGGTTGGTTGAGGGAGTGGGTAATGGGATGAAGAGGAGGGGAGGGTTTGGTGGTGAATTCAAGGTTGATCTTCTGAACCTTGTCACGGAAGTAGTCAGCCAGTGATTGAGGAGTGAGTGAGGGGGGGGGGGGAGCGGAGGGCACTTTGAGGAGGGAATTGAGGGTGGCGAAGAGACGACGAGGGTTAGAGCTGAGGGAATTGGTCAATTGGGTGTAATAGTCCTGTTTGGCGAGGAATAGGGAGGACTGGAAGGAGGATAACATGAATTTGTAGTGAATGAAATCAGTATGGGTGCGAGATTTCCTCCATAGGCGTTCAGCCGATCGGGTGCAGGAGCGAAGGTATCCGGTGCCAGGGGTCAGCCAGGGTTGAGGATTAGTACGCCTTGTGGGGCGGGAGACAGATGGTGCAAGGGTGTCAAGAGCAGAGGAGAGAGTGGCATTGTAAGTGGAGACAGCCTTGTCGACAGACTCTGAGGACATGATGGAAGGGAGGCGATCAGAGATAATAGAGGATAAGGTGGGGGGGGTCAACAGCCAGGAGATTCCTGGAAGTGGTGGTTAGAGTTGGGCGGGACTGAGGGGGAGGGTGATGAAGTGTGAATGTGATCAGGTGATGGTCAGAGATAGGAAGAACTGATGTACAGAAATTGGAGGGTGAGCAGGTAGAAGAGAGGACGAGATCAAGACAGTGACCAAATTTGTGAGTAGGGGTGGTGGAGCTCACCTGGAGGTTGAAGGAGAAGGTTAGAGTGAGGAATTGAGAAGCGTATGAGTTGGATGGGTTATCAGTGTGTATGTTGAAGTCACCAAGAATGAGGAATGGGGATGAGGGCTCAAAAATACGGAGAGCCAGGAATCGAAGTCGGTAAGGAAGGAAGGGAGGGACTTATCAGGGGGGCGGTAAATGACTGCAACTCTTAGTGGCAGTGGGTGGAATAGAAGGATGGAGTGAACTTCAAAGGATGAGAAGCAGTGAGACTGAGGTAGGTGGAGAGGTTGAAAACTGCAGGAGGGCGAAAGTAGTAGCCCGATACCGCCACCGTGGCCAGCTGGGCGGGGCGAATGGGAGAAGAGATAGCCTCCGTGACATAGGGCAGCGATTGAGGCAGAGTCGTCAGGGGTGAGCCAGGTTTCAGTTAGGGCGAGCAGATGAAGGGAATGGGTGATGAAGAGAGTAAATTGAGTAAATTGCATGTGATCCAAGGTTATGTGGATGAAGAGGCCTTTCTTTGTCTATTCTATGCCTTATTTATATCACAGTTAGCCTATGTAAATGCCATTTTAGTTGGCTTGCCTCAATGTCATTTGAGAAAGTTCAAACGCTACAAAATGTTGATATTCGCACACTAAGTAGAACTAGTGGTCAGGCTCATGTTACTCCATTTTGTTCATTATCATTGGTTACCAGTTTTTTTTCTAGATTACATTTTAAAATGTTGATATTGACCCATCAGGCCTATTACAAGCAGGTGCCTCTGCAAACTGTATCTTTGATTCAAGTGTATGTCCCAAGTAGGGACTTGCGCTCTATGGAGTCTTCTCAGTTGGTGGTGCTGGGAATTAGAGGCCAGGTTGAGCTCTACTCATAGGCGGGCATTTTTTGTAATGGCCTCTGTTCTCTGGAATAAACTTTCCACCACTTTAAGGGCAGAAAGTAACCTGCAGTATTTTAAATGATTGCTAAAAGCGTATTTGTTTTCATTGGCTTTTTCAGCTGCTAGTATGGAAGATTACGGACTTTTCTTAGTACGCTCTGGATAGATGTTCTCTGTTTGTTGTGGACTTTCCTATACCATTGTAGTTCCTTTCTTGTGTTCCTTTTAATAATTTTTATTGTAAACTGCTTTGATATAGTTTTATGTAATGCAGTATATTAAATTCAATAAAACTGTAAACTGTAAATGAAGGAGGCCTGTATAATACATTCCATTCCCTCTTTCCTGATTGACCCACAGTGCCTCTTCCTTACCCTGTAGGTCCAGCAATTATGTGGCGTAATATTATTTTTAACATATACCCTTCCCCCTCCCTTTCTTCCTACTCTGTCTTTCCTGAACAGCGTATAGCTCGGTATAACTATATCCCAGTCATAGTTCTCTATGAACCATGTCTTTGTGATCACCACTAAATCCAAATCAGCCACTTCCATCATTGCCTCAAGACCCAAAACCTCTTTCCCATACTTAGAGTATTAGTATATACTGCTTTCCAGATGTTGTCCTTTTTTCCCACTTGCATGGAGGTATTTAATGCTTCACTTACCTGAGGGCTTATACCTACCTGTGTGCTTTGATCACCCAGCCCCAATGATTCAAGTTTAAAGTCCTCTTCAATAGGTTTGCCAGTCTGCTGACCCTGATCCTCTGACCACCCTTCCCCAATCCACCCCCCTTCAAAATTTCCTTGGTATCTAATGGCACTCTGATCCCCCCCACCCACTCTCCTGAGATGACCCCCCCTTCCAACACCCTGATCCCCTCCTAAAATTACCCTGGTGTCTAGTGTCACCTAGAATCCCCTCCTGGTGTACCTTCAAGAAAAGGCAGGAGTAATGCCCACTTGCTCCTGCCTCTATGCTGCCATCTTGGAAAACAGCAGCACCTGACCCTGCATGGTGCATCCCGGAACATACTATGCGAGGTCAGTCTATAAAATAAGGGAATTTATTTCACATAAAAACATAAGAAGATTAGCCATGCTGGGTCAGACCAATGGGCCATTTAACCCAGTATCCTGCTTCCAACCGTGACCAATCCAGGTCACAAGTATCTGGCAGAAAACCAATTAGTTGCAACATTCCATGCTGCCAATCCCAGGGCAAGTAGTGGCTTCCCCCATGTCTATCTCATTAACAGACTAGAAACTTTCCAAACCTTTTTAAAACCCAGATGCACTAACCGCCATTACCACATCCTCCAGCAATGGGTTCCAGAGCTTCTTTGAGTGAAAAAATATTTTCCTCCTATTTGTTTTAAAAGTATTTCCATGTAATTTCATTGAGTGTCCCCTGATCTTTGTACTTTTTGAAAGAGTGAAAAATCAATTCGCTTTTACCTGTTCTACACCGCTCATGATTTTGTAGACCTCAATCATATCACCCCTCAGCCATCTCTTTTCCAAGCTGAAGAGCCCTAACCTCTTTAGCCTTTCCTTATATAGGAAGAGTTCCATCCCTTTTATCATTGTAATTACTCTTCTTTTAACCTTTTCTAATTCCGCTATATCTTTTTTGAGATACAGTGACCAGAATTGAATGCAATACTCAAGGTGAGGTCACACACAAGGAAAAAAAATCCCTTATTTGGCAGACTAACCCTGTGTGGTACATCTCAAAATGCAGCGCACAGTCAGGTGCTGTAATTTTTCCAAGACGGTGCAGAGGCTTTTCTTTGAAAGTATTGTAAAAGGGTGGAAAATAACAAAAATGACATTTTGCCCTAGTCGGGCTTACCTGGAGTCCAGGGGGCCATTGTGGGCAGATTTTGCTTCGCTCTGATGTTTTGGGGACATATCCTGTGGTCCCTGCGGTCTTCAGGCCGTTTTAGGCCTATTTTTCATTTTTGTATTGGTGGCCAGTGACTGCGGGGCTGGACCGGGGCATTCCAGTGTTTCTTCCGTAGATGGGACCACCATTGCTGAATTCCCTATACCTAATTACGCAGAAGCCATGACACAACAGGAGTCCGTAGATAAAGGAGGGGTGCGTGTGAAGAAGCATGTCCCTTGCCTACAAAAAAATGTCTGTGCTGTCCAACTCAGAGACTGACAGTGGAATGGAATCAGAAGTAGGAAGCTTCGATTTTAAATTTGATTTATTGCCAGAATTTATCATTGTCTGTAACTGGAAACTATGTGCGGAATTTCCTCACGTTACAGGAGCAGTTACTCTGTGTCAGGGACTCTTTAAAAATCTGTTGGTTGCAAAAATGACAGTGTTCAGGGGCACAGTGCACAACTTCTAAATAACCATAGGCAGAAGACCATCAAGCCTGACATGCAGTCCAGTCTAAGATAGTGTGGTACGTGTCCTAAGGGGGTTAATAAAGCACCTATTCTGCATTTGGTTCTGACAGCTAGGAAAAATAGTGACCACAGTAGTCAATTGGGGCATAATACCTTTGCTGTTTTGCCCTCAGGTATAAACGGCACATCTAATGTTAAATTCTTGAAACATATGCATGCTGAGATCAAAAGAGCATGATTTAGTGAACAAGGCAGGTCAGGATTTATGTTCTTTGCATGCAAATCTGAAAGTTACAGGAAATAGTGATAAGCTTAGCAGATGGCAAGAATCCTGTGATAAGCGGGGAGGGGGTGTGAAGAGACCGTTTCTTTGACTCATATATCCAGTTTTTTTTAGTAACTCTGTTGCACAGGTCACAAAGAAGCAGAAGCCAGGATACATCAAAGTTTCTCTTAGAGTTAGCAGGGAAACATTCAAACCACTACTCAGTTGCGACAGTCCCCAGCACTGCACTGCCCAAAGAACAGACAACTAAGAAACATGAGTTTTCAAACAAATAATACAGGAAAACACGGGAAGTGGCAACAAGGCTGCTGCCTCCTTGCATACATACCACTGATAACTCTTTTTTCCATTCTGCCAATGAAGTGATTTCTGCCCTTGAAAAAGTGCTTTCAAGGGAAAAATCCATAAATTTGCCAATGGCTTCTGCCTACACCCAGAACATAGAAGGTTGGTCGTCTACAGGCTTGGACATTTGAAAAACACCTAGGGCTAAGCATCTTCCCAAAGAAGGAGGGAAGAGGATTTGGTAAGCCTTCTGTTGGGATGTGAAAAGAAAGACAAAGTTTCAAATTTAATGTTCTGCACACCTCGCAATCGGGATTTCAACCGCTCCACAGTACTGAGACCGTACTTGTCACTCTCCTATCCAACTTCAAGAGGGAAATAGTTGAAGGGAAGAGTATTTTATTCTTGCAGTTCGACATGTCCAGTGCCTTTGACATGGTGCACCATGGTATACTCCTGTGGCTCCTTGACTACTTCGGTGCAAGTGGAAATGTAATAGCCTGGCTTAGAGGTTTTCTTACATCTCGATCCTACCAAGTACATGCCAACTCCGCCTTCTCGTCCCACTGGAAAGCTGACTGCAGTGTGCCACAGGGCTCCCCACTATCACCTACCCTCTTCAATATGATGTTGATCCCCCTGGCAACAGCTCTCTCCAAACTGGGTTTGAACCCGTTTATCTACCCAGATGACATCATGATCTTCCTCCCTTTTGAGAAAGACCTCAATGAAATTACCAGTTGGATACGTCAAGGCTTTAACACCATGCTTGACTGGGCCAACTCTTTTAGATTCAAGCTCAACGCCAAGAAAACGCACTGCTTGATCCTCTCCTCTCCCTATAACAAACTCTGGCCCCCTACATTGATTACTCCAGAGCTTGTCCTGCCTGTCTCGACATCTCTAAAAATCTTGGGAGTTCTGCTTGACAGATCTTTGTCATTAGAGCAGCATGTGAACTCAACTGTCAAGCAAATGTTCTACTCTGTCTGGAGGCTTAAGCGTATCAAGCCATACTTCCCTTGAGATGCATTCAGCAGTCTTGTCCAGTCCCTGGTGATTAGCCGTCTTGATTACTGCAATAGCATCTATGGGGGACGCAAAAGTATGCTCCTAAAAAAAATTGCAAACAGCTCAGATTACAGCAGCTCGACTTATCTTCGGCAAATCTAGATTTGACAGTTCGAGACCGTTAGATGAGCGGCTGCATTGGCTTCCTGTGAAGGACCGAATCGCCTTCAAAACCTGCACATTGGTGCACAAAATCTCTATGGTGATGCCCCTTCCTACATGGACACTCTCATTAACCTGCCGCCCAGGAACTCTCGAAGGTCGGCCCACTCGTACCTCAACCTCCACTACCCTGCTCCTCACGGCCTCAAATATAAGACCATCTATGGTTCTTCTTTTCCTTATCTTAGCACTCAATTGTGGAATGGGTTGCCTTGAGAGGTCAAATTCATTTCAGATCACCCGACCTTCAAGAAGCGGCTCAAGACCTTCCTTTTTGGCAGTGCATACTCTAAGAACCCAACAGGCGCCATACCCTTTTAGCCTGCGGCTCCCTCCATGATAATTTGTTACCTCCCCTCTCTTCCTCTCCCTCCTTCGTTATTTCTCTCTCTCTCCTATGACCTTGTCCACTGTACTTTGTACTGTTGTTTGCTTATTAATTATTGTACACCACATTGAGCCTGCCCATGGGCGGGAATACTGTGGGATATAAATGTCATAAATAAATAAATAAATGTGTGGGGAAAAAAAGATAAAACTTAACAATGTTGTTGTAAAGCAGCCATTCTCAACCCAGTCCTCAATTGCGTGCATATCTAACTCATAAATAATCATTGTTGATATCCTGTACCTATCATGAGTATTAGATAAGTGTCATTGTGGTAGTTCAGAAGTCATGGTAATGAACTATTCAGGTACTAGTCCTTAATAAGATAGGAGTCTATCTGTATTCATCAGAGAAGCTCGCTGTAGCCCTGCTCATTTCTTAGGCTCATGAATGCCTGCACTTACACCTGATAGTAAAGTTTATAAAGATGGCCTTCAAAGGTAAACCAATCAGAAGACATAAGTGTCCTAACCTATTGTTGTTCAACAGGTAATACCCAAGACAAAAATGTTTCCAATACATAACTGCATCACACCTTTGTTCTAGTCTAGAATATCTAAAGTACAACAAGTTTTAAGGTAGAATTATACATAATATTATGTCTACAATCTGCAGCCTACATATTCATATAGCTGAAAGACCAGCATAAAAGGAGTTACAATAATCCAAGCAAGAGAGCACCAAAGAATGAACCAGAAATTGCAAGGGTTTAGGATCCAAGAAGGATAGAACAGAATGAATTTCACACGTGCAGGGGCATTTTCGAAAGACACATCCAAGTTGCGATTTGGACGTCTTTGCAAAATGTCCAAATCCAGGGGCGGGGAAACCCGTATTTTTGAAAAAGATGGACGCCCATCTTTCATTCTAAAAATACCGTCAGAGACATCCAAATCCTTAAATTTGGACGTCCTTGCATCTGGACGTTTCTGACTCGACAATTTTCAAAACCAAAGATGTCCATGTCAAAAATGTCCAAATGCAAGCCATTTGGATGTGGGAGGAGCCAGCATTTGTAGTGTACTGGTCCCCTGACATGCCACGACACCAACCGGGCACCCTAGGGGGCACTGCAGTGGACTTCATAAAATGCTCCCAGGAACACAGCTCCCTTACCTTGCGTGCTGAGCCCCCCAAAACCCACTACCCACAACTGTACACCACTACCATAGCCCTTACGGGTGAAGGGGGGCACCTATATGTGGGTACAGTGGGTTTGTGGTGGGTTTTGGAGAGCTCGCTGTTTCCTCCACAAATGTAACAGGTAGGGGGGGTATGGGCCTGGGTCCGCCTGTCTGAAGTGCACTGCAGTACCCAGTAAAAGTGCTCCCAGGACCTGCTTGCACTGTCATGGACCTGAGGCTGGCACGAAATATTTTTAAAGATGTTTTTTGTCGATGGGAGGGGGTTAGTGACCACTGGGAGAGTAACGGGAGGTCATCCCTGATTCCCCCCGGTGCTCATCTGGTCATTTCGGGCACATTTGTGTGCCTTATTCGTATAAAAGACACGTCCGGGTGAAAACGTCCAAGTGATCATCGGGGACGTCCTTGCTTTTTTTCAGTTATGGGTCAAAGACGTCCAAGTGTTAGGCACGCCTAAGTCCCAACTTTGCTACACTTCCGACACGCCCCCTTAAATTTTGAGGTTCTTGCGACAGACTGCAGTTGGAGACGTCCAAAATCAGGTTTCGATTATACCGATTTGGACGTCTCTGGGAGAAGAACGTCCATCTTCCATTTTATGTCGAAAGATGGACGTCCTTCTCTTTCGAAAATGAGCCCGATAGTGAAATAGGATTTTTGCACCAAATTAGAGATAGGTTGAGCAAAGGTCAGGCTACTATCATTATGAACACCCAAGACTCTCACAGAATCCCCTCAAAGGAATAGTGGTACCTGGTATAGTAGAAACAATTGAATGGCTGTAAATTATAAATGCCATAGCACATGTGTTCCTTAATATCCTCCCTTCAGCGACTGTCAAAATAAGATTGTTATGATCACTACTGCTAAGTGGCCCCATCATTATTACCACTTGTACCAGGTCTTATGTTCCACTAAGGACTAGATCCATCCAGAAGCAGCTCCCATTATTGTTGATCTGTCTTTTTAATTTCTGTTAGCACCATCTATTTCTTAATTCTGCCTAAGGCGTTGCTGGTATACCTCACTGCTAACAGAAATTAGAAAGGCAGATCAACAATAATGGGAGATTTCAATTAACCCATTATTGATTAGGTAAATGTATCATCAGGACATATTCAGTGCTCCTATTACAAACTATGATCCATTCTGCCCAGTCTTTACCTCACCCTCCAGCATTAAACATACAAGTTTCAAGTTTATTGTGGGTTTACTACCTCGCCCATTGCAAATTACTCTTACTCATTAGACCTGGAATTTATTTTCAGAAAGATTCCACGATACATTCTGTTTCCTGTAGAACGTTTCTCCTGCTCAACTCTATTCCATATGTAAACTTATTACACCTCCTCGCTATCAATTTGATCTGCCCTATTCATTTGATATAATTTGTATCCTGATATCACAGTGTCCCATTCCCTATCCACTTTACACCAGATCTCCAAGAAAAGATGCTTAAGGACCCTTTTATTAAGCTGTAGTCATTTTTGCACTTAGCATAGGTTTAATGGAAAAATTAACATAAGTGCAAAGCCTTTGCAGTAAATGCAGGGGGTGTGCCCAGCATCTGCCCTGCATTTACCACACCGGCGCCATGTTACATGCAGTGTGCGATAGCGTGGGTCCACTGTATATAAATAAACATTGAGGTGGCACTTATCCCCCCCCTCGCAAACAGACCTTGTTAACCCCCGATGCTAGTTTCCACTCCCCCACACAGACCACTACCAACCCTGATACCAGGTCCCACCCCCTCAAACAGACCCCGACACGCCTGATGCCGGTTCTCAACCTCCAAACACATCTGAACACCCTGTGATACCAGTTTCCACCCCACCACATGCATAATGGTTCGCACATGCATGAAATGTCGGGAAATAGCTCATATTATGTGCATGTAACACAGTAAACGATGGCAGATAAAGACCCACACAGTCCATCCGGTCTGCCCAACAAGGGTGACCAAAGCTGCGTCTGCCACTCTGTGCGGGCCCCAGTCATCCATGATTAAATGCTGGTTGTCAAATCTCCACCACGCTAACCATATAGACAGCCAAATATGATGGAGTCTTGGTTATAGCCACCTATCATCCCCAAGTCTTGCTGACGGTATTCAACTTACCAGTCAAGATGTCTTACCGTCCCCCATGAGCCGCACAACATCCTGACTCACAGCACATGATAATGAAGTGATCTACAATACTGGAGTTGCCAAGGCTGTCTTTTGCCATTTGAAGGACAAAGACCGTAGAAGTCTGTTCTGCATTGGTCTCAGTTCCCACTACTCTTTCCCAAGATAACACCTCAACAGTCATGTTGTGTTTCTATCCTCTTTCTTTATAGGCATTCCTTGCATCTCTCCCACACATTTTGAATTCACTCACTGTTTTTGATTCTACTACCTCTCTGAAAAAGTATTTCCTGGTGTTACTCCTAAGTCTACCTCCCTGCAACCTCCATTCATGTCCTCTAGTTCTGCCACTCCTACATCTCTGGAAGAGGTTTGTTTGAATATTAATACCTTTCAAGTACTTTAATGTCTGTATCATATCACCTCTCTCTCCTCTTTTCTCCAGCATTCACATATTTAAGTCCTCTAGTTTCTTCTCACATGTCTAATGGCACAAACCCCGTTACCATCTTTTTGTCACCTTCCTCTGAACTGCTTCAAGCCTTACGTCCTTGAAGAGATAAGGCTTCCAAAACTGAACACAATACTCCAAGTGAGGCCTCACCAACAACTTGTACAGCGGCATCAACATCTCCTTTCTTCTGCTGGTTATTCCTCTATACAGCCTAGCATTCTCCGGGCAACAGCCACCACCTTCTCACATTGTTTCGCTACCTTATCCTCAAACACTATCACCCCAAGGGTCTCTCCTGATCTATACATGTCAGTCTCTCGCCCCCTAGCACATACTGCTCTTTTGGATTTCTACACCATAAGTGCATCACCTTGCACTTCTTCACATTACATTTTAACTGCCAGACATTCAACTGTTCTCCTATTTTTTGTAGATCTCTTCTCATATTGTCCCCTCCAGGGAGTCCACTCTGTTGCACATCTTGGCACTTCAGGCAATGGATTTTCCCAATGCCATAAGCAGCATCAGCTGGGTCTGAACTTTCATGATTCGCAGCCTGCTGCTCTTCTGCTCTATAACAATAAAACCTATCACATATGCTCTCTGTGGGTAGATACTACAACCAGGTAAAGGGATTCAGAATGGCCTCAGATCTGTACTAATTACTGATCTCTTCAACTTTCCTTATTGTTAGCACCTACCTGACAGTAAAAAAAGAAAAAAGAGCAATAGCTACACCACCACAATCACTACAACATATACCAGAAAACATATAGCAACAATCTCTTTTTTTCTTCATCCTCACTTATCTTGATGGTTTTTTTTCTCTTATTTATGAGATAAGGCTGCACCATTTTAAAGGAAGGACCCTGACTTAATCCTTGAAAGATCTTCAGAATTTTTGGGACCACATTTTGGGATCTAATACGACAGACCCACAGTTCACAACTCCCTTTGTAACCCAATAATTGCACAGGAAGCTCTACACAGGAAGCAGAAGGACTAGAGGAGTTTAGCTACCCTCCTGCACACTGTCTCACTCCTGATAACTGAGATAAAAGCTCAGCTATATTGTACTATATGCACATGGGGGCAATTCTACAAGAATGCTAAAACTTAAGCACTAAACATTTGCACATGAAGCCAGTATTCTATAATGGCGCACTTGCATGCACAAGCCATTATAGAATCTTAACATGTCAGCAATCGTGCACCTAAAGTTCGGCATGACCAGTTACGCCTCTTCTATGGCAGGTGTAAATGTTTGTGCCTAAATGAAGCAGTTGTCTGTGAGACAGGATTCTATAAAGCCCATGCCAGCATAGTCAAAACATACATGAGCTGCCCATACCCTGCCTACATCAATGCCCCCTTTTCAGATGTGCACTATAGAAGTTATGCACGAACCCCCAAATTCTATATATCACATCTTAATTTCCATGTGGAAATCGAAGCGTATTCTACAACAATGCATGTAACTTAATTGGTTAACTAGCCAATCAGCACTGTCAACTGGATATTAACAAGCAATTATCAGCACTAATCGGCATTAAGATTTATGAGCACAACTCGCCAAGTGTATTTTGTAATGTGGTGCGTGTAAATTCCAAGTCACATAGTTGAAAAGGGAGTATGGTTATGGGCGTGGAATGGGTGGGCGGAAGGATGGCAAACACAGAAGAAAGCGGACCTCCGCAATGGAAAAACCAAGAAAAGAACACAGTGAAGGTGACAAGATGGATGACGCCAAACAAACTTTTACTGGACTCAGAAAAAAGTTCACAGCAAGAGTTTATTCTTAAAAAAACTGGACTCGTCACGAGTCGTGTTTCGGCCATTCAGGCCTGCCTCAGGAGTTCCTGTATGGCAAAGTGCTATTGGTTCTCATAAGGAGAGTCTTGTGCAAACACTGAATTACTCTAACAACACCTTAGGTAAATGGAGAAAGAAAACTTCTGAGCTTCTTCATGAGAGTGTGAGCGTCACTGTTCTCGAAGCATGAGAACAGTGCTTCGAAAACAGTGACGCTCACACTCTCATCAAGAAGCTCAGAAGTTTTCTTTCTCCATTTTCCTAAGGTGTTGTTAGAGCAATCCAGTGTTTGCACAAGACTCTCCTTATGAGAACCAATAGCACTTTGCCATACAGGGACTCCTGAGGCAGGCCTGAACGGCCGAAAAACGACTCATGTCAAGTCCAGATTTTTAAGAATAAACTCTTGCTGTGAACTTTTTTCTGAGTCCAGTAGAAGTTTGTTTGGCGTCATCCATCTTGTCACCTTCGCTGTGTTCTTTTCGTGGAATGGGTGGGTCATGGGCATTTCTAAAATCTATGTGCATTATTGTAGAATACACCCGTTCTGCTCCTAATTTAGGCATCAGGATTTATGCCAAGTGAAACATGGTCTAAATGGGTGTGACCAAATTTGGTCACGTGGAGAGATGCTCAATGTATTCTATATACCACGCGGAAATTTAAGCCTAGTCTATAAAATTTAGACATACTTTAGAAAATATGCCTAGGCGTATTTTTTTTACCGCATGGATTGGCACCATATATAGAATCTAGCTCTATGTTTATAGAATAGATGCCTAACCCACTTTCACATATAACTGCTAATAATTGCCAATTAGTAGTACTTAGCACCATTTAAGAACCAATTAAGGACTGATTAACCAAATAATTACTAGTAAGTGGTGGTATTCTATAACTGCATGCACAATTTATAGAATGAGAGGGATACTGTGTACTATTAGTTTAATAATTTAATGTACTGCGACTCATAAACATACCACTGTGGTTCACTTAGATAAAAAATATATATATATAAATAAAATAATAAACTGTTAAATGTTAGTACCAGCATCCAGGATCCAGTAGATTTAAGACTACTCCATTGCATTAAGCTCCTTATTCCCAAAAATATTCCCCAGCTCCTCACAAATCTGAAGCCCTCTTCCCTTTGTCATTATCCCAGCCACACACTGGAGCTCAGCCTGCATCTGAGATCCTAGGTAAGGGAACATTTTGAAAATGGAGTATTTTATGCTAGTTGTTAATACATGCAGTAGGACTACAATTAATCTATGGCCAGGGCTGGCGTTACTCACCGACAATCTCTAACTGGGATTCTTGTGAAAAGTATTCCTGCTAACCTCATAAATGGGTAACAGTAAATGTATGAAAAATGTGATGGGGA
Source organism: Microcaecilia unicolor (assembly GCF_901765095.1). Taxonomy (NCBI): domain Eukaryota; kingdom Metazoa; phylum Chordata; class Amphibia; order Gymnophiona; family Siphonopidae; genus Microcaecilia; species Microcaecilia unicolor. The sequence continues at coordinate 390,258,416 of NC_044032.1, forward strand.
AGAGGGAATCAAAACATCATCGATCACCTTACAGTGAACAGCTTTCACATCATCTCACAGCGAAATATCCTTTTGCAGCTCTTCACACAAGCTAAAAATGCTAGCGTGCCTTTGTAAACAGGGCCCTAAATTTTCTTGTCTTTTAGAGACTTTTTAAACTTGGCCCAGTTCCTTTTCTAAAATCAACAATATACTGAACAGCTTTTCAGCGTTTGCCCTTTATCACTCACACTTCTTAGGGACCCTTTTACTACGTCTGTCCAACACATGTCAATTTAGAACTACTGCCCAGCTACCGCATGCCCCAGTCGGTAATTCCATTTTTTACATGCATCCGAAAATATTTTTTATTTTCTACTGCGTGGTGCTAACCGGGCGGTAATCGGCAGTGTAAGTACTGACGATTACCACCTAGTTAACGCAGGAGACCTTACCGCTAAGTCAATGAGTGGCAGTAAGGTCTCAGGCCCAAAATGGACACGCGCCAATGTTTATTTTTCTGCACATCCATTTTCAGCCAAAAAAAGGTCTTTTTTGTAGGTGCGCTGAAAAATGGGCCTGCACACGTCCAATACATGCGCCTACAACAACGCAGGCCATTTTTCGGTGCACATTAGTAAAAGAACCCCTCAATGAGCTATGACAGTCAGGAAGAAAGCTGGGAAGTACAAAGAACATTATGTAGAAAAAGAGAACACGAACATCTGGAATACACATCATCATAGTTGAAACTTACTAAGTAAAGTCCCTGAGACTTTTGATGTCTTAATTCTGAGAACGAAAAACTTGAGTTTCTTTATTCTTCACATTTCTGCTACATTGGACTCACACACTGGTCAGCAATTCAGTACACAAAAGAACTGAACAGTACTTTGTTAAATGCTAAAAACAAAAAAAAAATCACAAAGTTACAAGTTTGAGCAAACTCATATCTGCAATTCATATGTTCAGTATAGTTTTAGAGTAGTATTTCTGCAGAATTTAACTGACCTAAAATGTGTGTTTGGGACTGTAACTTGTCCATTCATATGTAATCCAGTTGCAGCTGGTGGGCCAAACTCCTGCTGTTTTTTTTAGAGACCAAAAAAGTAGTAAGGTGTGACAGCTCCCCAAAAATATATTTTTTTATTTGTTACATTTGTACCCCACATTTTCCCACCTATTTGCAGGCTCAATGTGGCTTACATAGTACCGTAGAGGCGTTAGCTAATTCGGTTGATAACACATACAAAGTTATATTGTGGTCAGAAGTAGTTGTGGATCAGGCATCAAGGGGTTGAGGGAAGTGAAGATGTATATTGTATAATGCATTAAAAAGGAAACTATAGAAAAAATTAACCACCTAACTAAAGCACACCAGGCCTAAGCAATGAAAATTGCCTATGCCTTCTTTGTGTATCTTGTGATATGTCTGAAAATACTAAGATATTTTCCCCCAGAAATTTCTTCTCACTTGATCTGAATTAATATCTAAGCAATAGGTATGTCAGCACTGGTATTAAATGTCACATCCAGTGCTGACCTAGATTCATCAGGCTTCTTTCCAACAGGTACTTTTTGAGTCCGATACTTCCAGAGAGCCCAATGTAATTCATCCGTTACTGATTAACCTCTCTTCTTATTTGGAATACAAACGAATTATTGTTGGAATAGTCTCAGCGGATAAAAACACTTTCATCTAAAATTTCAAACAATTCTTTAGCTGAAACCACTGGAACTCAATAAATGTAAATTCACTCCTCTAGAAACAAACATTCTTCATCTTCTTCCATTTTAAATGAACATTTGTCAAATTTGTAATACAGGTAGCTTGAACAGACTATATCTGGGTTAACTGTTTCTTGAATATCTTCCATTGTTTTCTCCATGTTATTCAGTCTAATTATCTGAAAAGCTATAAACTTAATTTTAGTTTCCAGATCAGAAATTCAGGGGGTTAAACTATTTATAACTGGAAGTAGGGTTTTTGCCAAATAGATATGGATAATCAAATAGTATTCCAACATCATTTCCTCAGGTATGTGCAATAAGTAGCCTGGCAAAGTTTGCACTATATTCACATTAGAAAGGAAATCCATTTGCACCATTTCTTTCATCTGGACTGAAGGAGTCGCCTAATGCTTAGTGCGGTGGCCTGAGAATCAGAGGAACCAGGTTTGATTCTCACTGCAGCTCCTTGTGACTCTGGGAAAGTCATTTAAACTTCCATTGCCCCAGATACAAAGTAAGTACCTATACATAATATGTAAACCACTTTGACTGTAGCCACAGAAAGGCATTATGTCAAATCCCATCCCCTTATCTGTACAGTAATTACAGTAGCATTGCCAGCCTCCTCTTGCAGTTGTCCTGCTTCCAGCAGACTTCCCACGGCAGCACCAAGAGAGAGAACACTCTGCTCCGGATTCCAGTCTTTAGGGTGCCACTTCTCCACATCCGCACAGCTTGCCATTCAGGGCTGTGGGGGCAGTGTCCTTCCATCTAGGCTGAGAGTGGCTTCGAGCCCAGGGAGCTACTCCCATCCTCTTCCCATGGTTTCAGGTTCCAGCAGACTTCTTTGCTCTGGATCCCTCAATGCTCCTGGTGTGCAAAAAACACGCCTATCAAATTGGTCCAATGTTCAAAGACACCAAAGATTGAGGCTGCCCCTTTTCTGCCACCCCCCCCCCCCTGGTGTTTCCCCATTACAAGGAATTTGAAAAGGAACTTAAGGCGTTTGCACACTGCTACCACCCAGCAGCTACCTTGGATCCATCCTGGTTTACTTACTTATTTATTTTACAGATGTTTGATATTCAAAGAGCAGATACCTATTGCCTTAAAGCCCAATTAAACATTTACTCAAAAAGCATTGTATGAGCTGGGCTCTAAAGCTCAGAGCTCTCTGATTGATATAACAAAGGAACTAAGCAAGTCTCAGGTGAGAGGCCTTACATGCTGTAAATATGGGTAAATGCAAATTCTTTGACCTAAACAGCTAATCTTGATCATAACGCGAGAAAAAACTGTAGAGCTGAAAGCCACAATCAAGGTTGCATTTATGATCCCTCCCCTAGCCGAATCTCCAAAAGCTGACCGACATTCAAACTATCAGCAGATGACTGATTACCTGGAAACTCCCTGCCTTCAAAATCCTCTGCATCTTCCAGCTGGTAAATAATATACCATAGACATTGGCAGCATTCCCAGAATTTCCTGCAGATATCTTTTGGAACATATCAAGGCAAGGGATCAAATATACTACTACTACTACTACTACTATTTATCATTTCTATAGCGCTACAAGGCATATGAAATAAACCTTGAATTGTTCTTCCTACTGGTGTTTTCCAGAATTCCCCATTTACCCTGCAGTACCAGGTTATTTTCCTCAGGACACACTTTGTTCCAGTTCACTAATTTTCTCAGTGTGGCCGATAAGCATTAACACACATATTTGTAAGTTAAAAGAATGGTCCTTTTGTTAAGTAACACTGTTACCCACTGACCAGAAACAGAAAGCTCTACATTAGCAATCACTGACCAGATAACTCCAAACTTATTACCATACTTCAGGCTTCACCAGTACACTCTTCCACCTAGACAGAGGAGCAGCTTCTGGAGAGGCAGAGGGCCCACTAGTAGCATGAAAACCTAGCCAAGTTCTCAGATCAGCAGATAATCTCTATATATAAAAGGCACCACCAACGTTCTAAATGAAGCCTCCAGCCAGAAGGGGGAGAGATATCCGGTTTCCCCATGAGTGTCCGCCCCGCCCTCGCTCTCTCTGTAACACAAACAGTGAAGGAAAACACAGCAAAGCACGAAATCAATTCGCTCTCTCTGTAACAGTGAAGGACTCAGAGGGGGGAGGGGAGAGAGGGCAGAAGCCCTCACTATCTCTGTAACATAAACACAGCACAGCAGGAAACTTAACACTGAAGGACTCGACTCCGAGGGGGGAGGGGACAGAGAGGACAGACAGCACAGGGGAAGGGAGAGAGGGCAGAGACGCACACACTCCCACATGCACACAGAAGAAAACCTTGCTAGCCCCCGTTTCATTTGCATCAGAAACGGGGCTTTTTTACTAGTGTTTCTATAATACAACCTTGTTATAGATCAGCTGAAATATTCACTGCACCAGGAACTGCTACTTGGTTTAACACATGCTGGTCTATCTCCATGGGAAATCTAGGGCTGTTCCTTTCCTTCTGTAATTGTTGTTTGGAAGGTGGACCATTGCTAACATTGGGTTGAAATTGCAACTTTCCTGATTGGTACGATGACAAGTTTCCTTGGTATTGTGATCGTCAAAAGCCACAATGGGAAATTTCCACATCCCAGGGCTCAGCAAAAACCTCAAATGCAGCAGGGGAGATGAAAGCCTTGCCAAGGTTTGTATCAGGACTAGAGAGTTGCACGGGGACAGAAATCCAACCCATCCCCACCTGTCCCCGCTGGAATCTAACCCCATCCGTCCCCATGGGGAATCTAACCCATTCCCACCCGTCCCCATGGGGAATCTAATGGTACATTTAAAAAAATTCCTGTCTGCTCTCTGGGTTCGAGCCGCAGCACTGCAGGCAAGAAAGGAACGGAAGTTGGAACACTCTAGTGCACACATGTAAAACTTCTCTGATTCACTGGCACTGTGTGTTAAGAGATCGCCAAATGTACACGCCAGTAGGTCAGGTGACATCTGATGCTCGTGCCTATGTCAGAGCAGAGGTCTGCGCATCAGCCCAGGAGCAGAGAGGATTAATAGTATCGTACTAAATGACAGCAGATAAAAACCAGAACGGTCCATCCAGTCTGCCCAATAGACATAATCATTATCAATTCATGATTAAATCAACAATGAATGTGATATTATATACAGTGCAATCCGCTTAGGTGCAAGGGTCTGGGACCAAAGAAATGCATGCAGTTAACCAGAGCGTGCACTAAACCGTTGTGACCCAAAGAAGCTTGACATCTGATAAACATATGTACAGTACTGTTTATTATTATACGTACAGTATACAGTCTCAGTTAACTGACATTAGGCTGGCTTGAAGTAATCAGTTATAGTCCTCTGTACAATCTTAGGTCTGTGAGTTCCATAGACTACATCTGCCAGACGGTAAAAACTGTCACAGCACTGACATCCAGTAACCTCCAGATAGGCCCACACAGTGTTGAGACTCTCCAGCGCTCTTGCAAAAGTGACAGGAGGTTGTTGAATTTCATCAGCATGTGCCTCGCTGCTCATTTCTTCATCTGTTCCATCATCAGCCGTTGTTGCCTGCATGTAGGAGCATATCTCAACATCAGTGCTGTCTTCAGCTGTTTATAGATCGTAATCAACAGCTACGTAGCGATGGAACTCCTCTTCAGTAACACCGACTGGGATGTCAATAACCTCTTCATCTGATGCGTTTGCAACAGCTGCACCTGTTTCGTCCCTCTCCACATCCTTAACAAAGCTTGCCCGCTTGTAGCAGTTCACAATGGTTGCCTGTGTAACATTATTCCAGACTTCTTTCTGCATATGTAGGGAATCCAACAGTGACAGATTACGAGCCAGTTCAACAGCACGTTTATCCTTCCCAGTCTGGTCATCCATAACACTCATCAGATGACGTAGCACAAGAGCCTGATAATGTTGTTTGAAATTGGCTATTATGCCCTGATCCAGAGGTTGGATCAGAGACGTAGTGTTTGGTGGCAGGAAGACCACCTTGACGTTAGACAGCCAGACATCATCCCTGTATGCAGCACAATTATCACAAAGCAGCAAAATCTGACGCTTTTGTGCCTGCATTCTAGTGTCTAACTTCTTTAGCCACTGCTTCCAAATTTCCCCAGTCATCCATGAATTTGCGTTAGCCTCGAATGACACAGGAAGTCGCTTAACTTTCTTGAAGCAACAGGGCTGTTTGCTCGTTCCAATGACGAGGGGTTCCAACTTCTCACTCCCATCCATATTTCAGCAAAGGAGGACTGTCAGTCGGTCCTTGGATGTTTTACCTCCAGTAGCTTCTGCATGTTTGAATGCAAGTGTTCCATCAGGAATCGCTCGCCAGTAGAGACCATTTTTGTCAGCATTGAAAATGTCATGAGGTTCAAATTCATTCAAGATGGTAGGAAGAAATGAAACAATCCAATTTTCAGCACCAAAGTCATCAGCGTCTTGTTTCTCACCATGCTGTTTCTTGAATTTTATGCTGTTCCTCTCCTTCCATCTTTCCAACCATCCAACAGTGCATAGGCGCCCGGTATAAGAGGCTTGGGGAAGCTTACCCAACCACTGCCCCCACCCCGCGAGCTGCAGACTTCCCTGCTCCCCAGTCGCCAATCATCTCCTGTCTCTGCCCTCAGCTGCCTGATAGCCCTCGTTCCCTTCCTGCCCTCGCCCTACCTTTAAATATTTTAATTTTCCTGGAGCAGGCGGCGCCGGCATTGCAAGCAGCAGCAGGCTCCAGCCTTCCCTCGCATGGCTCCGCCCTCTTCTGACGTATTTCCTGTTTCCGCGAGGGCAGAACCATGCAAGGGAAGGCTGGAGCCTGCTGCTGCTTGCAATGTCGGCGCTGCCCGCTCCAGGAAAATTACAACATTTTAAGGTAGGGCGAGGGCAGGAAGGGAACGAGGGCTATCAGCTGAGGGCAGAGTAAACTTCCTTCTCTGACTTGTGATGCTGTAACTTGCTTTCATCCCGTGCTGCTCATGTTGATGCTTCAAAGACTCAACTGTGTGTTCCTCAGTCACAGATGTTTAAATGATTAATGCTGGGTCATGGTAAGATGAACCCAGTGTGGTTCCAGTCCAATAAATTCCACTTAGAGCAGCTCCTTCATAAGACTGATATTGGTAAACATTTGTTTAATACTCCAGTTGCCAGTTACAGTCAGCAAAATCATTGAGGCCCATCAGATCCTGCTGAGATATTTCTGTTTAAAAGTTGTCTTGAAAGCTCATGTGTACATATGAAAATAAGTAAATGAGAGTTACAGCTGTTTCTCACTAGAACACCAAGCAGACATCAGACTGAAACTCATACAGATGGAATGCACAGTATTTCATGTCTTATAAAATGGAAAGCTAGTTTTTTGTGTGACTCGCACCTCCTTCCCTTTTTAAATGTCTGATTTTAGATTTTAACCAGTAAACACTGATAGAACACCCACAATGCAAAAAAAAAAAAAAAAAAAAGTAAATTAGGTATTTATTGGGTAAACACTGGGAAAACACCACTTCCTCTATTGCTCTTTCACCCCTCTCCTTAATTAGCTGGACAATAAACACCTAAATTGACCTTTTAAAAAGACCTAAGAATAGAAGCCCTAATTATGATTTACTCAACATATTTGTCTGTGTAATGACCCACAGATTTTATTTTGTTAAGTTGTATGCCATTGTTATATAATTTTGTTGGATGGCTGCAAGTATAGGTTTTTATAATTATGTTTTAAGACCTGGGCATAGCCCTATGATGATATGAATACAGCACAAACAGCTAAGGAGCTCTGTGCATGAATTACAGTACATACATTCTTCATAGCTCCATGCAGACATCACACACATGTAAACCATGAATACAGCTATACAGCTCAAGGGCAGATTTTCCTCAGAACCTCATGCAGATGCCTATATGCAAGGTCACAAAAGAGAGGGTAAAACAGCATACAAGCATACAAAAGAAGCAACACTGGGCCTTCAGGATAGAGATAAATGTTGTCCTTTAATGTGAAAATGACCCGACACGGGCCGTGGTTCGGCGTACTAATGCCTGCCTCAGGGTTCAGAATGATCCTTAAAAATCTAGACAGATGAAAATATTCAAGCATTCCAGATTTATTACCAGAAACTGCTAATTGTCCGTTTCTTCAAACCAGACGTTTTTTACACTGACAACGTCTGGTCTGAAGAAACGGACAATTAGCAGTTTCTGGTAATAAATCTGGAATGCTTGAATATCTTCAACTGTCTAGATTTTTAAGGATCATTCTGAACCCTGAGGCAGGCGTTAGTACGCCGAAACACGGCCCGTGTCGGGTCATTTTCACATTAAAGGACATTTATCTCTATCCTGAAGGCCCAGTGTTGCTTCTTTTGTTTCTTTCTCATGCCTATATGCAAACCAAGAATACAGCACAAAGAATAAAAGAATGTAATGTATCTTTACCAGATCCTATGAAACTGCCAGGGTTAGGGCAGGATTAAGTTAGTGCTAGGCTAGGGAGACAAGTATACTGGGTTGTATTTTGGGGTCTCACCATTTTTAACCCCCATTCCCCAAACACGTGAATACCAGTATATTAGCTTTTGTATATAATCATTAATGTGAGGGTTTAAAAATACTCCCAGGTACCAACAAGCATTCTCCCTTTCCATTCATGGAGATCAGGAAGCATTCTTCCACTGTCCCCCATCACACTCCCAGAAAGTACTCTTCCCTCCCAAGCCTCTAAAACACCCAGCACCTATTTGGCTGCTCACTGTTTTCTGTACCTTTGGGTGTTGTAAGCTTGACATGGGTGGCTGAAGGTGGGGGCAGGGGAGAGGAGAGAATCGCTGGACATGGATGGATGGAGGGGAGGACAGGGGAGAGGAGTTGCTGGACATGAGTGGATGGAGGGGAGAGAGGAAGGTTGCTGGACATGGATGGAGGAGAGGGAAGGGAGAGAGAAGAAATGCTGGACATGGATAGAGGGGAGGGAAGAGTGAGGAAGGAGATGAGATGAGGGAAAAGGAAGAGAGGAGAAAAACTGCACATGGATGAAGAAAATAGGCAGAAGCTGGATCCACTGGACAGTCAAGTCTGTGGAGGACCCAGCTTTTACTTATGGATGTAGGGCAAGAAATGAAGAAGAAAGGTGGAAAGTAAAGAAATAAATGGAAAGGAAGCCCTGGAAATGGATTTAAGAGGACAGATAGCAACAGAATCAGATACTGGGCCAGCATGATCAGAAAAACAAAGTCACCAGACAACAAAGGTAGAAAAAATCATTTTATTTTCATTATAGTGTTTGGAATATGTCCACTTTGAGAATCACACGCTCAACATTAAAAGTTTATATTTATTTACTTATTTATGGCATTTTATCCCACATTAAACATGAATTAGATTGGAACCTGAGATCATTTAATATATTTTTTTTTTTGGAGTAATGCATTGCCCCCCCCCCCCTCAGGCTCTCTCCCCAGCTATAGCCAGCTCTGCAATTTTGAGGGGAGGCGCAGAGGTAGACGGGGGCGTGCAGAGGTGGACCGTAGAGAGAGCCTGTTGTTAAACATTTACCAGCACACGACTAGTGCCCACCCATCCAACCTGTTGGCCCACCCAAAAATTGCCTTCTGGATACGCCACTGCCACAGGGAGGGAGTGAGAGGGATAGACGCTGCATCGGGGAGTGGGGGGATGAGAGAGAGCCTGTCAGTAGCAGCGATCTGATCAAATTAGAGGGACTGCAGGGAGGGAGCAAGAGGGATAAATGCTGCATTCGGGGGGGGGGGGAACGAGGGAGAAGGATAGACACTGCATTCAGGAGGGAAAGAGGGAGAGGGATAGATACTGCAATGGGGGGGAGAAACAAGGGAGAATTGCTGGACATGGATGGATGGAGGGGGCAGGGAAGAGAGGAAATTTACTGGATATGGATGGATGGAGGAGAGGGAAGGGGAGAATGGAGAGTTGCTGGACATGGATGGAATGGAGGGCAGGGAAGAAGGAGAAATGTTGGACAAGGATGGAGGGAAGGAAAGACAAAGGAAAGATGCAACCGGATGGAGTGGAAGGGAGAGAGGAGAAATGCTGGACATGGATGGAGGGAGGGGGAAGACAAAGGAAGTACATGCACATGGATGGAGGGGAGTGGAGTGAGGAGAAATGCTGGATATGGATGGAGAGAAAATTGCTGAATTTAAGGGCTGGATTGGAACACTTTGAGGGCAGATGTTGAAACTGGAGAAAGGTTAGGGACAGGGCTACAGATGGTAGACAGGACACATAAGGGGACAGCAGAATGGTGGACATGGTGAGAGAAAAAATATCAAATGGAAAGAAGACACTGCATAAAACAGAAGACACTGGGACCAAAGCTAATAGAAAAACTAAATGCTCAGACAGCAAAGGTAGAAACATGTTTTTAATTCAGAATTTATTAATTGGAATATGTTAGCTTTTGGAAATGTGCATCTGTGATATTTTGCATGCAAGTTTCCATTTTTCTAGTATTGCTGCATGCTGAGTCTGACTTCTTGAGGTAACTTTCCAGTTCAGTATTTTGCCTTCATATCTGTTGTGTCATGTGTTTTTCATATGTGATCAAGATGCAGTATTCTGCTAGTGTGTAGTATTTGCAGCCCTTTTTGTTTATTTTTTTTTTGTTTCACTAGGTTGTGCGTTGTTTAAGGTTGTTGTGTTTATTCCCAGTTTATTCTTACTGCTTGTCTATGTAAATATTGAGGAGCTGGACTAGAGGTCAAGAGAGATATGTCTTTGCTCAGTTTATCTTCAACTGCTGTTTGAGGGACACAACTATCCTGCAAGTTCTGGAACAGTGGGAAGGACTAATGGAAAGAAAATTATCAGGTAACACCTAATTTCTCCTTGCCGTTGCACGTAGAAGCGAAGGCACTGGCAGGAGCCTGTCTCTTCGCAGCCTGCAGGTGAGTGACTGTCTCGTTCTGTACTATGCATGGAGCACACTTTACTCCTTGAGTTCAGGAGGATTTTCTGAAGATTGCAAGTCTTATCGGGGGATGGGGGGGTGGAAGGTTTTGCTCCTGGCTAGTGGTCTGTCATCAGCCATGATCTTGGCCTCTTCGTATGATCAGAGTCGCAAGCAGCAACTTCTCCCTCATCTCCATCTTTGCCTAGTGCTCCCCTGCTTTACCCTTAAGATAATTTTCTTAAAGCAGGATTGCTTATACTGTACTGTAGATGCAGACTGAGTGCATAGATCCTTAGATGAAAATGCTTGAACTGTAGAGACGAGCAGAGATGTCAAGGGTGGCCCATCTCAAAGAATAAGATTCACCACCACAGTTACGTGAGATTGAAGGTCAATGAGTGAGGCTGTCTAATGGTGCATCCAGGGTATAAATTTAGAAAGATGTGCATGTTGGTTTGCTTTCTAAATGCTGCTGAAGCTCTAGGGCAATAGTTTGGGGACCCTGGCATAAAGGATAATAGTCCTACATCTTCTCTCTCTCCTTCCCTCTACGGTGCATCTCTCATTTTCTCTTACCCCTTTCCCCCAGAGTCCAGCATCTCTACCTCTCTCTCTCTCTGCCCCCTCCCCCATAGTACAGCAACACTCTCTTACCTCCCTAGCCCTGTGGTTCAACATCTCTCCCTCCCCTCTGCCCCAGGTCCAACATCTCTCCCTTCCCATTGTCCAGCATCTTTCCCTCCAGTCCCCCTTGCCCACTGTCTGGTATTTTTCTGTCTCTCCCTATGCCCCTGTCCTACCTTCAAACTTGAGGTTAGCACTAGAGGTCATTGGTAGTGACAGCGATTCATACATGCTACCTGCATTTTTCTATACAAGCATATATTGTAATACTTGTAAAAGTTAAATATATATATATATATATATATCAAACATATAAATGAGACGTGACCGACTCACCTGCAAATGCGCAGTAGAGTCCGAACGTTCAGAGCAACAGTCTAGAGGTGCGGCGACTCCGCCCCGAACACCTGGCGAGTTCCACTCCCCCTCCCTCTGATGTTTAGACGTCACCCAAATGCGGGGCGACTCCGCGAGGATGGTGCGAGGGGAAGAGCCATGGCGGCGCTGACGACTGACGTTTCACCCCAAGAGGCTTGGCCCCGGACGCCCACGTGACTCGCCTTCCTCGCCTTTGATTTGCGGAGCCCTAAGGGGAGGAGCCGTGGCGGCAGTGACTGACGTTTCACCGCAAGAGGCGTGGCCCCAGACGCGGAAATCGAGTGCCGGCGGTTTGGGGAGAAGGACATGGGGGGGAGCAGGGTTGCTGGACATGGGGGGAAGGCAGAGGAGAAAGTAGGCTTGCTGGACATGGGGGGAGGGTAGGGGAGAGATCAGGGTTACTGGACATGGGGGGGGGAGGGCAGGGGAGAGAGCAGAGTTGTTGGGGGTGGGGTGGGGTGGGAGAGGGGGGGCCATAGGAAAACCAAAAACTAGCCCGTTGTTACGGGCTTAACGGCTAGTATATATATATATATATATATATATATATATATATATCTCCACCTCTGACTGCACTTGCATCTATAGCAGGTATCTATGCCTGTCCATCACTTCCACAATGTTTTGTTTTCTTTACACCCAGTTTCTCACTGCTGTTCTTGCTCATCAGCCAAGTTCACTACATTGAACTTGAAGGTCCACACCTCCCAAGGGATGCACTCATCTGAGAAAGGCCAATACAATTTTCTTTTTTTAAACCCTGCTATGCTACTGCTTTTACCATATACTCTGGCAACAAATTCCAGAGTTAATTACACATTGCGTAAAGAAATATTTTTTCCAATTTCTAAATTTACTACTTAGTAGCTTCAATACGAACCCACTAGTCTTTGTATTTTTTGGAAAGAGTAAAAAAGCAATTCACATCTACCATTTCTACTGCACACAGTATTTTATAGACTTTATCATATCTCCCCCTCAGCTGTCTGTTCTCCAAGCTGAAGAGCGCTAGCCTCTCTAACTTTTCCTCATAGGGAAGTCGTTCTAGCCCATTTATCACATTACTGTATTAGAGCTTTTTAGTCATCATGGTTGCCTTTCTAGGTGCCAATTTTTCATCCTTCTCACATAAAAAGTAGCTGAATTTAGTTTTGCATTAATACCTTTTGAGTTTCTTACCATTTTTCATTTTCAGAACAGGTCTGTCAAGAGAGAAAATTCCCCGAGTGTGAGTTGTTGTTTCCAACAGTATATATCAAGACGAACTGTTGTGCAGAAGTCCTGGAGGTATTAGTGGAAGGTCACCAGATTGAGGAAATAATGAATACTTTGCTATACACCATCCTCCCCCACCAGAGCACTGGAACTTTCCATTCAAAAAGGAAGGGACCTATTCCATAGCGGCCACGCCCGATAGCCATGCAATAACAGCCACAGGTGGGTATCTTTACTTCAGGATTCCAAGCCTGATTGTGTGTTGAGAAGCCAATTTCTGGTCCATTTTGATTCTGATAAGAGACATACATAAAATTGCAAAGCAGCAACCGTTTTTGCTTGTACGTCTTTGTTCCTGAAATTCTAACAGGCACACAGTCTTTCTTCCCTGAACAAAGTCTACTGAATTCATCATCTTCAAAACAATCTTGTACTTTCTGAACAACTTCAGATGAGAGCTTCCTTCCTTGGCGATTTTCTGGAACAGCTAAAATACCTTGCTCAGCCTTCAGTTTTCTGGCTTGCTTTACCATTCTTTCTGATACATCAAATGCTGTTACTGTATCTTTAATTGTCCAGCTTTTTGGAACTAAGGTCAATATTTGAACCTTTTCCTTATGATTTGATACTTTAAATTTTTCTTTCAAATCTTCTATAAGATTATCGAGGTCTGCACAATTATTACATCCTGGCCCACTTTTACGTGGTTGTTCGCGGTAATTGATCCCCATAGCAGCAGCAATTTGGTTTCCAATTAAACTTTGTGCTTCAGAAATCTTTCTTTTTGCGTAGCTTGGCTTATCTCTGTCAGTTAGTTGTCTCCTTTTGAGTGGTGAAGCACCAATAAATGATAAACTTTTGTTGATGGATGGTTCAGTTTCATCCATTGTGAAATCTTGTTCAGACTGGGATGATGATGCTGATGGTTCTAGCTTTTTATTTAGTGTCGACTTGCAGGCAGGGCAAAGCGTCTGACCCGGTTTTATATTTATCACGTCTTTTTTATTTAGCTCACGAAGTTTGGCAGCTGTTTCAATACCAATCACTCTAAGTCCAGCTCTTACATTATGATTCTTCTTCTTGAATGGATTGCAACATTTCTTTTGCATTGATTAACATTCACTTAGGAAAAGGGATTCATGGTGAAAGCAAATGACGGAATCCATCAAGTTTTGCTTCTGAACGAATAAGAAGCAATTTCTGGTCACATTCTGTGAAATCCCCAAAAGGTTTGAATCCTGCCTTCTTAGCATAGAAGATTACATGGCACTTTGATGTACCAGCATTTTCCCCAATTGAACAGGGAGCCAAGGATTCTTCATTTTACTTGTCTTCTGACATCTATAATTAAATGGTACAACAGATGATAAACACACTTTTTAAAATATTTTATTAAGCTGGAATATTCACCTGAGATGGCATGACCAAACTGATAACAGCGCACAATAAACGATTGGACAATCAACGAATAAAATACGAATGAATAAATAATTATATCAATACTTTTAAGCGACTATTAAGACTCAATTTCCTAGAAATGAAGAAAAATTAGTGCATCAAGCGTACTAAATATAACATACTTTGACCTGAGTAAATGGCTACTTAATGGTGGCATTGCAAAACAAAAACATATCAGTGTTGTAGAGCACAATTTTCTCTTTCAGATGATACTGTTCACAAGCTGATTCAGGCAGACTCTTTTTTAATAATTGGTTTTGAACTTTGGTACATTTTACCATTTGTGCTGACAGTGCCAACTTTGAAGAGATCCTGCAGGGCGGTTATAGATGCTGGTTAGTTGCAAATCTGGCAGTATTATGTCCAGTACAAGCATAATGCTTGTTCAAAATTTCAAGTCCGTATCTTTGTTTGCATGGAAGTTGTTGCAGTCTGAATATTGGTCCAAATATGTTCTGATGAGTCGCGACCAATTTTGATGCACACTTTGAGTCAACTTGTTTGACTGGATTTTGCATCCATAATATTAAAATGTATTTCTTCGGAATTAGCATCAAAAACTGTACAGGATTTAATTTTTTAGCTCATGTAAATGGGCTTCACACTCACGGAGCCTGGTCCTTTCAGGAAAAAGGTCTTCAGATCAATCTCCTGGAATTGTGAGCGACCTGGAACGCTCTGAAGGCTTTCAGAGATCGGCTGTCCAACCAAATCATCTTGATTCAGACAATCAGGTTGCCATGTATTACACCAACAAGCAGGGGGGCACCGGATCTCACCCTCTGTGTCAGGAAGCTGTCCAGATGTGGCTTTGGGCACGCCGTCATGGCACATTTCTCTAAGCCACTTATCTGGCAGGCGTAAACAACAGTCTGGCCGACAGACTGAGCAGAGTAATGCAACCTCACGAGTGGTCACTGAACATGGGCATAGCCCTTAAGGTCTTCCAAGCATGGGACACCCCCTCGGTGGATCTTTTTGCCACTCAGATCAATCACAAGGTCCCTCAGTTCTGTTCCAGGCTTCAAGCCCACGACAGACTAGTGTCAAGATGCCTTTCTCATACATTGGGGAACAGGCCTTCTGTATGCGTATCCTCCCATACCTCTAGTAGGGAAGACTTTGCTGAAACTCAAGCAAGACTGCAGAACCATGATTCTGATTGCTCCCTTTTGGCCACACCAAATTTGATTCCCTCTTCTTCTGGAGCTGTCCTCCGAGGAACCGTGGAGATTGGAGCGTTTTCCCACCCTCATAACCCAGAACGAGGGGTCACTTCTACATCCCAACCTTCAGCCTCTGGCTCTCACGGCCTGGATGTTGAGAGCTTAGAATTCGCCTCCTTGGGTCTTTCAGAGGGTGTCTCCTGAGTCTTGCTTGCTTCCAGGAAAGATTCCACGAGGAGGTTTTACTCTTTTGAAATGGATGAGATTTGCTGTCTGGTGTGACAGCAAGGCCCTAGATCCTCTTTCTTGTCCTACACAGACCCTGCTTGAATTCCTTCTACACTTGTCGGAGTCTGTTCTCAAGACCAACTCAGTAAGGGGTCACCTTAGTGCAATCAGTGCTTATCATCAGCGTGTAGAGGTTAAGCCTATCTCTGGACAGCCTTTAGTTGTTCGCTCTATGAGAGGTTTGCTGTTGTCAAAGCCCCCTGTCAAACCTCCACCAGTGTCATGGGATCTCAACGTCGTTCTCACCCAGCTGATGAAAGCTCCTTTTGAGCCAATGAATTCCTTCCATCTGAAGTACTTGACCTGGAAGGTCATTTTCTTGGTGGCTGTTACTCAGGCTCTGGTAGTGGATGCACCTTATACTACGTTTCATCACAACAGAATAGTCCTTCGCACGCACCCTAAGTTCCTGCCGATGGTGGTGTCGGAGTTCCATCTGAACCAGTCAATTGTCTTGCCAACATTTTTTCCCCTTCCTCATGCCCACCCTGGCGAAAGCAGTTTGCACACCTTGGACTGCAAGAGAGCATTGGCCTTTTACGTGGAGCGGGCGAAGCCCTTCAGACAGTCTGCCCAGTTATTTGTTTCTTTCGATCCCAACAGGAGGGGAGTCGTCATCAGGAAATGCACAATCTCAAATTGGCTATCAGATTGTATTTCCTTCACTTGTGCCCAAGCTGGGCTGACTCTGGAGGGCCATATCACAGCTCATAATGTTAGAGCCATGGCTGCGTCGGTGGCTCACTTAAAGTCAGCCTCCATTGAAGAGATTTGCAAGGCTGCAATGTGGTCATCAGTCCACACATTCACATCTCACTACTGCCTTCAGCAGGATACCCGACGCGACAGTTGGTTTGGGCAGTCAGTGCTGCAGAATCTGTTTGGGGTTTATAATCCAACTCCACCCCCCTAGGCCCTTTTTGTTCTGTTCCAGGCTGCACTCTTGTTGTTTTTAGTTTCAGGTCGATCTTTGTTACGTCCTTGCCGTTGCAAGGCCCAATTGACCACTGTTCATTGTTTTGAGTTAGCCTGGATGCTAGGGATACCCCACATGCGAGAACAAGCAGCCCGCTTGTCCTCGGAGAAAGCGAAGATACTTACCTGTAGCAGGTATTCTCCGAGGACTATAGGCTGATTGTTCTCACAAACCTGCCCACCTCCTCTTTGGAGTTATTTGTTTCTTTATATGCTTTTTGATCTAACTGAGGAGACGCGCTCAAGCAACGATATCAGTCCGTGTTGTACACGCGCCAAAAGACTCTGGCAAAGTTTTTTTATATTTTGCTTGCAAAATGCCACTTCCCGGGCCGACGCGGACGTCGACCCACGTGTGAGAACAATCTGCCTGCTGTCCTCTGAGAATACCTGCTACAGGTAAGTTAGTATCTTCACTTCACCAAATGCATATGTGTACCTGGGTACGGCATGTATGGCTGTGTATGCATTAAATATTGAAATCCTCCTACACATGATCCATCTTGTGTGATGGGAAAATTCTTTTTCAAAATCACAAGATCAGCAAAAATAACGCAATTAGAGTCAAGGGCAGTGGGTGTGGTGTGGAGTTAGTCCATGCTTACAGGCGATGCAGGCTCGTGCTGCCCTTTACAGTACACAAAGACAGACCTCTAAATAACCCAAGACGGGAGCTCTCTCTCCTTAGCTTTAAGACAGGTCCCGCGCCCTTCCTCCAGGCAACTCCCGGACAATCACAACACAAGAAAGACGGTCAAGGAGATCGAAGCAGGTAAGATATATTAACGTCTCCAGAGAGGTAAGAGACACAAAAAAAAACCCCCAGAGGAAGCAGACGCTTAACAACCGACCCTCCGGTCTATAATCTTTCCGTCTTTCAACACCACTCACTTCCTGTCTTCAAATTTACCTTCCAGAGCCACCAGCAACATACGTGAACGGTTGCTATTACCGGCGGTGACTATGACTAGCCCCCTCTCTGCTCTCTCTCTGGTGATTTTGCTTCGAACTCCGCCTCCCGAGCGTTCGAAGCACAGACGTCAGAGGGGGCGGAGCGCCGGGGAAGGAAAAGCGTCGGGTCAGTGGCTGCCAGGTAGCTGGTGTGAATTGGTGTTGCCGCCGGCGACCTCGAAGGCGAGCTTGGAGGTAGGAGCGGTGAGCTTGAGAATGAGGGAGAGATGCTGGGCCTTGAACCGGAGAGAAGAGGGGTAGACTTACTGGACCTGGGAGAATGGAAGAGGGAGGGTCCTTGAATGCGTGTGAAGACAGAGGGGTGGTCGGCTTGTGAACGCAGTGAAAATGCTTGCTGCTTGGTATCTCTGGGAGCAGCAGCTGAAAAACGGGGAGACTTGGAAATATATAATGTTCTTCTTCGCCAGCTGTGGGCAAGATTTCGTTGGCCAGTTCATCATATATCTATAGTTTACATTTATGACATATTGACTTTAGCTATATCTACATCTCTAGGGGATTATCAAGGATTTCTGTGTAGGTATAGTCAGACTAGAATTCACTATGTTAACTTCTGCATTGTTGGGGTGCCAGAAGAATTCTGAAAACTGTCTTAATGTAGGCTTATTTATCTATAATGTTGTTTTCCTTGTCTGCAGTCTTGAAGTGCCAAAGTTGCAGACAGGAGTATGTGTGGGTGTGTGTAAATCTTTGTTTTAGGTAAATGTGTACAGTGGAGTTTAATGTAATTAAGTAGCAATAGTGTGTGGTGGCTCAGGATTTTCATGCATTAGGGTTACTGTCCAATGCAGGAATTGTATTAGTGCAGATAATTGTGCAGTTGGCAGGCAAACTGGTAGAACAGGGACTTTCTTCCAGTATTTAAAAAAAAATGCCAAATTTTAGTGCCCTTTTTTTTTGTTTGTTTGTTTACTTCCCTCTTAGCACAATCATTTACTATTGTCCCTGAGCTGTAGATTGTCATGTGAAATGCAGCATTTCCTACCTTAGATGACCTGGGTCAAAAATATCTCTGATGGCCCCAGTGGGCCCTACCTCCCCCCCACCCCACCTCCTACCCACCACCCTCACTAGAAACAATCTGTGGTGGACCAGGTAGGCCTCAAACACCTCTTTCATTCTTAACCCACACTTAAGTAAAGAGCCAAGAGCGATGCCCACTTTTTCCTGTCTCCATCTTGGAAAAGATAGCACCTGACTCCAGGTGGTGTGTCAGACTGTCAGTAAAGTAGTGTACCCTTATTTGGCTGGTTGAGCCCCAGCAGAACATTCTGACGTACCCCACAAAGTCAAATGCTGTCACTTTCCAACATGGCTACAGAGTAAGAGAATGCCATAGAACATGTTATTCCATTACTGTATGGATTGCATTGGCTGCCTGTAATTGTTAGAATTAGGTATAAAATTCTGATATTGACATTTTAATTCTGCATGCAGGGATACCTCTATATCTTAATTCTTTGCTTGTTTAGCGCAGCAGGGGATCATTTACAAAGGTGGAGATTTGTCTTTAAAAAAATTCAAGACAGGGTTGAAAACATGGCTATTTCAGGATGCTTGTGCTAATTTGCCTTGAGTTTTAGAGAACTGGGGATTTGATGATTTGTTTTTGTTATTTTTATTTCTTTCTAGTATAAATATATGAAGTACAACAATTTAAACAACCCCCCCCCCCCCCCCACACTACAATTTATCTTTTCTCTCCCTGAGGTTTCTAGTTTTGTTTGGAAAGTTTAATTTGTTATTTAATTGTAATGGATGTGATTTTTATTCTATAAACTGCCTTGATATCTGTTGAAATGTGGTATACTAAAGTTTACTAAATAAACTTCTCTGGAACCAAGTGAATATTTTTGGTTCATGAGGATGCAACAATTTGGGGGCTGCCTGATCAAGGTCCATTGTGTGACCTGGACATAATATCCTTCTTAAAAGTAGGAAGGGTTAAAAAAAAAAGTGGGAAGGGTTTTTTTAAAACTTTCTCTTTGCTTTCCTGTAAGTGTATGAGCTAATTCACTCTGTTTAGTAATTAGTACTGAACTAGGACTGGCTCATGCACTGACTGGAAAGTAGAAAGAGAACACTTCTTGTCTGATGCAAAAAATTCTGGCATGTTGCTGTGCCAATGTGTGCTTTTCTGTCTGCACACTTTTTTTTTTATTGTTTATAATGTTTACATCCCATAAGAACATGTAAAGGGCATATCAACCACAATAAACAAAGCCAAGAAAATTAATTGCTGTTGCAAAGCCCACGTGTCCACACCTTATAAACATTTTTTTGAACACCACAATAATTTGCACGCCATTAGTTTACTGCTTGCATTGGGAGTAAAAATTTGTCTCCGAAGACAAGCAGGCCTATAATTCTTGCATGTGGGTAGCACGGGTCCAAGTTGCTGGTCCGGAGCTTGTAACAAGCTTAAAGCAGGTGTTCACTGTCTTGATCTCATCTTCTCCTCCAACTGTCCACCCTCTAGTTTCCTTGCCTCTGATCATCCCTCCTCTGATCACCATCTTATAACTTTCACACTTAAATCTCCTCCCTCCCAGTCCCGTCCTATCTTATCTCATTTATGTAGGAATCTTCACGATATTGACCCTTCATCTCTATCCTCCCATGTTTCAAACCTCCTCTCTACTGTGGCACCATCCACATCTGTCAACGAGGCTGTTTCTTCTTACAACAATACTCTATTCTCTGCCTTAGACACTCTTGCACCTTTGATGACCCGCCCTGTAAGGCGTACAAAACCCCAACCTTGGCTGACTTCTAATATCCGCTACCTACGTTCCTGTACCCGCTCCGCCGAACGCCTCTGGCGGAAATCTCGGGCCCTTGCTGATTTCTTACACTTTAAGTTCATGCTGACCTCCTTCCAATCTGCTCTTTTACGTGCCAAACAGGATTATTATATCCAACTGACCAACTCTCTTGGCTCTAATCCTCGACTTCTCTTCACCACATTGAACTCTCTCCTCAAGGTGCCCCCTCCCCCAACTCCCCCTTCATTATCTCCTCAGACCCTTGCTGAATTCTTTCACAACAAGGTTGAAAAGATAAACCTTGCTTTCTCTACCTCACCACCTCTCCCTCCACTAGTCCGTTCCCCTCTCTCTCCTTCCCCTCATTCCCTTTCCTCCTTTCCTGAAGTTACTATTGAGGAAACTACACTTCTCCTTCCTTCCTCAAAATGTACCACCTGTTCCTCTGATCCCATTCCCACCCACCTTCTTAATGCCATCTCTCCTGCTCTTACTCCTTTCTTCCTCAAAATGTACCACCTGTTCCTCTGATCCCATTCCCACCCACCTTCTTAATGCCATCTCTCCTGCTCTTATTCCTTTTATCTGTCACATTCTCAACCTCTCACTTTCCACTGCGACTGTCCCTGCTGCCTTTAAACATGCTGTGGTCACACCTCTCCTTAAGAAGCCTTCACTCGACCCTACTTGTCCTTCTAATTACCGACCCATCTCCCTCCTTCCTTTTCTCTCCAAATTACTTGAGCGTGCTGTTCACCGCCGCTGCCTTGATTTTCTCTCCTCACATGCTATTCTTGACCCACTACAATCTGGTTTTCGCCCTCTCCACTCAACCGAAACTGCGCTTACTAAAGTCTCCAATGACCTATTACTGGCTAAATCCAGAGGTCAATATTCCATCCTCATTCTTCTTGATCTTTCCGCTGCTTTTGACACTGTCGATCACAGCATACTTTTCGATACCCTATCCTCACTTGGATTCCAGGTTCTCTTCCTACCTCTCCCTCCGCACCTTTAGTGTTCATTCTGGTGGATCCTCTTCTACTTCTATCCCTCTGTCTGTCGGCGTACCTCAGGGTTCTATTCTTGGTCCCCTCCTCTTTTCTATCTACACTTCTTCCCTTGGTTCATTAATCTCATCCCATGGCTTTTCCTACCATCTCTATGCTGATGACTCCCAAATCTACCTTTCTACCCCTGATATCTCACCTTGCATCCAAACCAAAGTTTCAGCGTGCTTGTCTGACATTGCTGCCTGGATGTCTCAACGCCACCTGAAATTAAATATGACCAAAACCGAGCTTCTCATTTTCCCCCCCAAACCCACCTCCCCGCTCCCCCCGTTTTCTATTTCTGTTGATGGCTCTCTCATTCTCCCTGTCTCCTCAGCTCGAAACCTTGGGGTCATCTTTGACTCTTCTCTCTCCTTCTCTGCTCATATCCAGCAGATTGCCAAGACCTGTCGTTTCTTTCTTTACAACATCCGTAAAATCCGCCCCTTTCTTTCCGAGCACTCTACCAAAACCCTCATCCACACCCTTGTCACCTCTCGTTTAGACTACTGCAATCTGCTTCTTGCTGGCCTCCCACTTAGTCACCTCTCCCCTCTCCAGTCGGTTCCAAACTCTGCTGCCCGTCTCATCTTCCGCCAGGGTCGCTTTACTCATACTACCCCTCTCCTCAAGACCCTTCACTGGCTCCCTATCCGTTTTCGCATCCTGTTCAAACTTCTTCTACTAACCTATAAATGTACTCACTCTGCTGCTCCCCAGTATCTCTCCACACTCGTCCTTCCCTACACCCCTTCCCGTGCACTCCGCTCCATGGATAAATCCTTCTTATCTGTTTCCTTCTCCACTACTGCCAACTCCAGACTTCGCGCCTTCTGTCTCGCTGCACCCTACGCCTGGAATAAACTTCCTGAGCCCCTACGTCTTGCCCCATCCTTGGCCACCTTTAAATCTAGACTGAAAGCCCACCTCTTTAACATTGCTTTTGACTCATAACCACTTGTAACCACTCGCCTCCACCTACCCTCCTCTCTTCCTTTCCGTCCACATTAATTGATTTGATTTGCTTACTTTATTTATTTTTTGTCTATTAGATTGTAAGCTCTTCGAGCAGGGACTGTCTTTCTTCTATGTTTGTGCAGCACTGCGTATGCCTTGTAGCGCTATAGAAATGCTAAATAGTAGTAGTAGTAGTAGTAGTGTTCGAGTGTGAGACAAGCTCCAGCACGAATGCGTGCCTTCCTGCCTGCCATGAGAGTTCTGGACCAGCAGTTCTTTGTCTGCGGTGAGGAGAGGAAGCATTTATTCCCACTCCTCACAGCTGGTTCGGCCATTGGTCTTTTTTGTGCTTTCCTTTTGTTTTTTGTGCATATCTTGGGTTTTTCTTCCCCATTTCCTCTTAGATTATTTTTTTGCTCCTTTTTGAAGTTTTCTTTATTTTACCGTGCTCATTAGGCTGCATTTAGGCCTGAGCTCCAGTTGGGTTTTTCCCTATTCCTTTTTCTGGTGCTTTTCCACTTTTAGCACCATTGGGTCGTTTGATTTGGCCACGGCTGTTTTTCCTTTCATGTTTTACTTGGTGCAATAAGACCATCTCTGGCAAAGCAATTGGAGAATGACTTAAGTCGACATAACTTGCTTTTACAAACACAATCAAGTTTCAGACGAGGCTTTAGTACTGAAACGCTTTTAGATTCATTGTTAGCGCAAGCTAGGGTTCTATTGTCTCTAGGCTACCAAGTCATTTTATTACAATTTTGATTTATCTGAATTTGACTTGGTGGAACATGCTAGTTTATTGGATATTTTGGGAAATTTAGGAATGGCAGGAGAAGTAATACAATGGTTTTAGGGTTTTTTAGGAAAAAGGGTTTATAGAGTTTTTAAAGAACAGTTAGAGGCCCTTTTACTAAGCTGTAGTAGGACTACCGCATTGGGTAGCTAACGCCAATTTGACCCTACTGCTGGGGTAGCATGGGTGCCTGGCGGGAGTTTTGAAGTTGGCACATTCAGTATCGAGTGGTAGAAAATCATTTTTCTATTGTCTACCACAGGGGGGGGGGCGTTCCTGTTGGTAATCGGCAGCACGACCACATTGCTGCTCGCTGCCTGATTACTGCATGAGTAAATAAGTGGCAGTAAGGGCTCAGGCAGTAAATAGCCATGTGCTACTTTTAATATTAGTGCATGGCCATTTACTGCCCTTTTTTTAAAAAAGGCCTTTTTAGCCGCTGCAGTAAAAAATGGCCCAGTGTGCACCAATTTCACGAGCCCAGACTAGCGCAGGCCACTTTTTACCATAGCTTAGTAAAAGGGCCCCTTAGAGTCTACAGTGGGAGTACCACAGGGCTCCCCTTTGTCCCCAATTTTATTTAATGTTTTAATGACTACTTTGGGAGAATTGTTTGATTTTTTTTTTTGTTTGTTTTTAATTGTCTATCTGTATGCAAATGATATAATAATTTTATTTCCATTGGCTAGAGCGGTTGAATACATTATTAGTGAAATAGCTACTTATCTAGATATTATGGAACAGTGGACTTCGCAATATAAGCTTAAACTAAATACTGATAAGACAAAGATTTTGTGTTTATCTCCTCCTACTTGGGTCCCTTCTAGTCCTGTTCTGAAAATTCGAGACTCTCTTATTTTTCTTTAGAGTCATCTTTAGAGTGGAGGAGTGGCCTAGTGGTTAGGGTGGTGGACTTTGGTCCTGGGGAACTGAGGAACTGAGTTCAATTCCCACTTCAGGCACAGGCAGCTCCTTGTGACTCTGGGCAAGTCACTTAACCCTACATTGCCCCATGTAAGCCGCATTGAGCCTGCCAGGAGTGGGAAAGCGCAGGGTACAAATGTAACAAAAATAAAATAAAAAAATCTTTGAATGGGCCTTTTACAAAGGTGCACTAGCGTTTTTGGTATACGCTAAAAATAAGCGTGTGCTAAAGGCTAGAGATGCCCACACATTCCTATGGGAGACTCTAGCATTTAGCACTAAAAATGCTACCATGCCTTTGTAAAAGCCCCCTTGAAGGTATTTGGGGGTTCTTTTGGACACTCACTTAGGAGGTCTTTTACTAAAGCTTAGCTCGAGTTATCTGCAGCAGGGCCCATAGGAATAAAATGGGCCCTGCTGCAGATAACTCAAGCTAAGCTTAGTAAAAGACCCCCTTAATTTCGAAGGACCAAATTTCACACTTAACTAGGAAAGTGTTTTTCAAGCTGAGACAGCTTCAGTGTGTTAATTGTTTGAGTCAAGCCCATGTTCAGACAGTGGTTTGGGTGCTGGTGCTGTCTCAGCTTGATTATTGTAATTCACTCTGTACTGGATGTTCTCAGTCATCTTTAAAACGTTTGCAGATTTTGTAGAATACGGCAGCAATGTCGATTTGTGGAATATAGAAGTTTGATTATGTTACTCCTTTGTTACAATCTCTTCATTGGCTTCCTATTGAAGCACGATGTAAATTTAAGCTCTGTATTCTTGTCCACAAATTATTTTATAGTTATGTCCCTGACTATCTAGTAGAGTTATTTGCTGTATGAACAACAGTTCATTCTCTTAGATCTAAGGACCATTGTTTGCTGCAGTTTCCTTCTGTAAAGCATGTGAAGTTTAAGTCCTGTCATACTTCTGGTTTTGTATACTGCTCTGTGCAATGTTAGAATTCCCTTCCTTTGTAGTTGAGATGGGATTCAATCTGAGATTTTGTAAGCTGTTAAAAGATTTATTTTCTATTTATTTTTCATAAATTTATTTTTAGTTTGTTGGAGGTAGTAAGATAGCTTGGATGGTTTGTATGTGATTTTGTATTTTTTTCTCTAGTGATCGCCTAGTCTTCATTTAAATTGTAATCCACATTGATCATTAGTTGGTATTTAGCAGAATAGAACTTGTGTTGTATTGTAAAGACACGCTAACTCAATTAATATAGAGTGTGATATCCATTCTTTTTTCAATTTAAAGTGGAGAAAAATAGACCTCAGTAGTCACTGCATGGCGATATTGTGCTCAGTGCACTCAAACGCCAGCATTACTTGGACTCCGTTTTTATCACTGGTCACAAAAACTCCACTAGTATGCAATGAAGATGTGTGTGGGGTAAACTATATCCTTAAACCCACTTCTGCATCGTGATACTCAATCATTATAATCAA
The DNA here is from genome assembly GCF_901765095.1 of Microcaecilia unicolor. Taxonomy (NCBI): domain Eukaryota; kingdom Metazoa; phylum Chordata; class Amphibia; order Gymnophiona; family Siphonopidae; genus Microcaecilia; species Microcaecilia unicolor. Next base: position 390,284,062 of record NC_044032.1, read on the forward strand.
AAGATCAAAAATACTGATGTTACTTAGCTTTCAGTCTTGCCCAACGGGGCTCTCCGTTTCACTATACAATGTAAGCTTCCTCAGGGGGCCAAGTAACTATTGGCAAATCACGATACCTAAAATCAGAATAGTAATACCACACAAAACTTATTCAATGTGAGTAGTAGCTAAAAAACAATATATGAAAAACGCACAAATACTAACCTTACAAAATGGCGTCCCATACTCATGTGACACCGGCAATGAAAGCAACAACCGGAAGAAGTATTACGATATTTATAGCCCAGATTGAGCTAACAATACTTAATTAAACAGAAGTATTCTATTAATACATCGTTAAGTAACATACATACATAGTAACATAGTAGAAGTGTACTTCAGAAAAATGTTTAAGCCAAGAGAAAGGACACACTTTTGACTCTTTGAGGTGTTTTGCTATTGACCATGTTCCACATAATATCCGTGGAGGGGATAGAAATAAGATCTTGATTAGAAAGGAACAGAAGTGGATTTATACATTACAGTCTTTAGAACCACGGGGTTTAAATTCACAAATTGAATGGTCTGCATTTTTTTGAATTTTTTGAATCTGTCTGAAGTTTACTTAATAACATGTTTCTGAAGTACACTTGCACCAGCCATGCCTTTTGCTTCAGTCCTGCTTGGCCACCATCCTGCGGTGAGGTCTCCGATGCCAGTTCTGCTTGCAGTCTCAGCATCGACTTCCGCCTCTGTTGGCACACCTTTGACGTCGGTAGAGGAAGCTTCACCGGAGTCGAGACTGGAGCTGACACCTTGACCCCCCCCCCCCCTTCCCGGGGTCATGGTACCTCTTCGTCTAGGCGGGCTTGGCCTTAGACCTCCCACAAGGAGTTCTTGGCTGACACCAACAATTAGCGCTCATGGGACTCTGAAGGGGATCCACGGTACTTCTCGGAGGAGTAGTCCTATGGCATCCCATCTGATCCCTCCCCTCCATAAGCAAGGTGAAAGTCTCCCCCTGAGAGCCTTTCCTTCCCATCTTTTGTGAAGAAGATGGCAACTGCCATCCCTTTGGAAGTGGAGGAAGAGCCCAGAGCTAAGATGTTCGAGGTCCTGGACAATGACTCACCTCTGAGAGAGTTTGTGACGATTCTGCGTCATGAGATCTTATGGGATGTTCAAGTGAAGAACTGGCAATCCCCTCTGTCCCTCTCCTCCCCAAGAAGATTGACACCATGTACTAGATTCAGTCTACCCCTGGGTTTGATAGTCCCCAGTTGCCTTATCATTCCCTAGTGGTGGAATCCACGCTGAAAAGGGCCAGGAGTTCTAGGGACTATGCTTCGGTGCCCCCTGGCATGGAAGCTAGAACCCTGGATTCTTTTGGGCGGAAGATGTATCAGGTCTCCATGCTCAGCTCCTGTATACAATCGTGCCAGCTTTACACAAGCCTGTACTTGCAGTCCTTGGTGTGCAATATGTCTGATTTGGCAGACTCTCTCCCACCGGAGCAGGCTGAATATGTTTGCCTACTGGTCAAGCAGCAGAAGGCATGTTGTACTTTCTTGGCCAGGGGCACCTATGACACTTTTTGATGTGGCCTCTGCCAAGTGTAGTGATGCGTAGACTCTTATGGCTGTATATCTGACTTGAACCTGGCGGTCCAGCAGAAGTCAGAGGATGCCACGTGCCAGGGGGATAATCTTTTTGGAGAGAAGGTGGAGGAGGTTTCTGACCTCCTCAAGAAACATACTGATGCCATTGATTCTGTCTCCCACCAGATGCCTTCTGCACCTGCCTCCTACTCTAGGAGGTATTTTGCAAGGCGAAGAGCACTACTTATTACTCGCAGAGGCGTAGGTAAACTGCTTCTTCTCAGCAGGCTGGGCCCCAGCATGCTCATCTTCATTAACAGCATGCACCTAAGGCCAAAGCAAGGGTGAAATTTTGACTGGCTCCAGCAGAGCATAGCCGCTGTAAAAGTGACTGTCCCGGATGACTTGCCAGTCAGGGGGAGGCTGAAGTTTTACCAAGAAAGGTGGCCCCTTGTAAACTCCGACTGGTGGGTTCTTCAAATAGTCCGTCTCGGATACGCTCTGCATTGGCTACAGAGACCACCTGATTGCCCACCGAGAGCCCATCACTTCAGCTCTCAGCCCAAGCAGGTACTTGCAGAGAAACTCTCTGCCCTTCTCAAGGCCCACGTGATCGAGTTCCACCAGGGGGAAAAGGGAAGGGATGCTATTCCAGGTCCTTCCTTGTGCAAAAGAAGATGGTGAGAAAGAAAGCTAAGTGATGCCAATCTGAGAGGAGAGAGAGAGACTCCCCAGCCCCCTACCCCTTATCCCTACTAAAAAAAAGTAGGCCAACTCTAAGCCTATGTTGGATAGCCTCAGTTGCCTCCCCATCTCATACTTCTGGGGGTGAACAATATAGAATGGGCCTTCTATTGGGGATCTGACAATTACCTCATGTGATCTGCATTTGCATTGTCAGAAATCCTGGACTCAGTGGGCCATTTGACCCATTTGTATCCTTATCTTCAAAAGAGAGGTTGACTTGCTTTTTAATCGGCCAAGTTGAAGTGTATCTTTAAACATACTGACCCATCTAACTATGCTTGTTCTAAACATGCTTATTACAAAATGGGTGCATGTTTGGGGCAATCACAGATATGGAATGTCCATTGCAGTAGAGATTTTACTGGTTTGTTTAACGTGGCTAATATTTTCTCTGCAGGGAAAGGACAGTTACTTCTCAAAGAAGATGATCACAGGTTTTGGAAAAGGTCAGGCGAAAAGCAAAAGTCTTCTGAGCTGTTCTTGGCATGAGGCCAGAAGGAGATATTGCTAAGAGATGTCTGTGCTATTCCACTAGGTGCACTGATTTGGGTTAGTATGTCACTTCAGTTTTTCTCTTTTGGCTTGAAAATTCACCATTAATTAGTAATATGTAAGCTAAATAGAATTCATTCACTAAAGTCATGTTTAAAATAATGTTATGACTGTTTCATAAATGCACAAAAGCATTTCGGTGGTCTCCGCTCTTCAACCCGACAGGGAGCCCCCGTTTCACGAATGCTGCGTCAGGGGTTATATCTCGTGTCCACAACTCAAAGCCTGTCTTTGCTCTGTCTTGGATGCAGCAGAGCGAAGACAGGCTTTGAGTTGTGGACACGAGATATAACCCCTGATGCAGCATTCGTGAAACGAGGGCTCCCTGTCGGGTTGAAGAGCGGAGACCACCGAAATGAGCGGAACACTACAGCAGTTGGAAAAAGCTAAGTGATTTCTTGCTGGGTCCCCGGCTTTATCTCATATAAGCACTACAGGCATTTGTGGGAATTTGAAATTAGGAGTGTACAAGAAACTGCTTTATATGTTGGTTGAGACACACACACAATTGCCAGTTAGGAAGTGGTCAGTCATTTTGATGGAGTTTTTTTGAAGCTATATGATGACACGCCGTACTTAAGCCTTATAGCCTGCTGTGTTGGGCTGGCTGGGTGGCGAAACTGAAGCTTTTTTCTCCATCTATAAGATTGACCAGAAGGTGTATAGTGTGTTGCCTCACAGGAGTTTTACACAACCAGTGTGAGGTTGTGCTGGGATTTTCAGTTTGAGGAATATGAATGCCTGTCCTTTCCTCTCCTCTCTATGGTATATAATTATTCTGAAAGAGCTATTACTCAAATCTTATTGGTTTAGATCATAATTCTAGGAAACTATTTGAAATAGTAGAAAACCTTACAAATGTTAATGTTCTAACATTTGAATCTCTCCAGATAACCCTTCCATCAGCCAACGACTAGCTGAAGTTTTTCAAAACAAATTTCTGAAAATTAGGAAAGACATACATTCTGCACAAAAATAGAAACAATTATGGACTTCTCTAATAACACAGACTATCTGATGAGATGGCTAGCTGATAGATTCTAGAATAAATTCCACCGTATTCCATTACAGGAATTGCAATTTATGCTTAAAGACTGTTCTTGTTCTCATTGTGAGTTAGATCATTGTCCCACGTATTTACTATGCTCTCTCTCCATCATTACAATTTATAAATTGGTTTCATGTCTAGATCACTTCCATCTTGGAACTTGGTCTGTATCTCTCTTCATTAGGAAATAGCCTATTAATTCCCCTTTTGCAAAGATTATGGAGGGCTAATCAATTAACTGATTACTTGGGCTGTATTTCATTTTCCTACTCAATCTCAATTGATTCCGTGTTATCTCTAGAACCCCAGGTAAGCCTCCTGAGAAAAAGATCTTCTGGTAACTCAATCAGCTTTGTAGAAGTAGAACATTTTTTCATTTGGAACTTTTCAAATTGATTGTGTAAGCCTGTGTAATGGCATAATTAGATTATAGTAAAATAATTTTTACCAAGAAGATCAGGAAGCAGTTACAAAGAATGCAGAATGCCTCAGCTAGGGTTATCTGTAGAGCTTGAAAATGGGAACCGGCTGCCCCTCTTTTAAAATCTTTACATTGGTTGCCTATAAAGGCTTGGACACTGTTCAGAACCTGCTCTCTGATATTTAGAATTATTCATGGCATGGCACCATCCTATCTATTACCTTTATCCATTACCTTCTGCAAAGACAATCCACAGTATAAACCACGCAACTATACACTTTCTATCAGCTAAGAACATAAAATTCAAACTATTCTATTTTTCTCTGGTTTCATACTAGGTTTTACAGATATGGAATTCTTTGCCTTTAAATCTCAGAATGAATCCAGATTACTTAAGTGTTAGGAAACATTTTTAAAAAATTACTTGTTTAAATGATTTTTTTGGAAGTTAAATTTGTATTTTAATATTTTATTCTAATTTCAGTTAAATGTAACTCCCAGGAAATGCCTGATCTTTTTATTGTAAACCACATTGAACTATGTGCCTGGTATTTTCAGTATATAAGTAATTATATTGTATTGCATATACATATTGAGGACTTTATATCTCATCTCATAGGACTTTTATTGCAGGTCATGCCTCATTGCAGTAGGTCTTCCCTGGACCCCTTTCACTGTGTCTATATCCTTTCAGCAGTATACTGTAGCTTCCAGGACCGGACTGTGAATTTTTGATGAGTTCTTGGCAATGACTTAGAGAGGCATTATCACTTTCTCTTTTTTTGTCTTTTGGTTATGTTTCTCCCTGTATACCCCAGTATTCTTTTGGCTTTGTTATATTATGTTACCTTGAGATCACTGAAGAGAGACCTTAAGGTCTGTCCCTTAGTGCACATCAGTATCTCATCCCCCATCATCTACTGCTTCTTTGGATTTTTGCATTCTAAATGCATGATCCTCTCCTTTTTTTTTTTTTTCTGGTTTCCTTTACCCACTTTGTGCTTTTTAGATAATTGATTTTGATGTATCCAGGAGATGGTGGTTAGTTACTGATGGAGGGGTATGGTACGGCAGTATTTTGAGTAGGCACTATCCAAAAGGGATGTCTTTTCTCGTCTCAGGTTTTAGAGAATGTTTCTGGGTTGTTGTTGTTTTTTTTTTTTTTTTTTTTTTTTTTTTTTGTATTCTGTGTAGTTGCTCGTTTCAGAGTGATTTGCTACTCAACGCTATGAGTGACTTTACACATTTTTGCAGTGTTTTACACCGATTGTGTTTTACCATTGATTGGATGTTTTGTCATCTCTAATTTTTCAACTTTGCTGGTAAGCTGACTCCTGAGGCAGGCACATGCGGCGCTGAAACGCAGAACTGCATTGAGTCATTACTGCTCGAAGTTGATTGTTAATAAAGAACCCTGTGTTGGAACTTCATTGGTCTTCCCCCATCATCTTTGTGTGTTTGCTAAATTGTGGTGTCCTTGAGTGTCTCTTCTGTTCCTTTTTTATATTGTTTTATTTTTTTTTTATAGCTTTTGACAGATGGATGGTAGAAATGATAGATATTTTATTTATCATCATTTGTTTTTGTACATTCTCTTTGAGTAATTTCAAAGAAAGCTATTTTTAACACCCATTTGGCTACTCATTCTTTGACATGCTTCTTATGCAACTTCATATAGGTTCCTTGTGCCTGCTTTGCTCTGTGTAGCCTCTAGTGACTCCTAGATTGACTGTGGTCCACTTGACCAATCAGGTACGTGAAAAGCTCTTGTATAAAATTGCAGAATTTTTATGATATGTGTAGTTTTTTTTTTAAAGAAAATTATTTAAATATTTACCATCTTCTCCTGTTGATGGAATTATGCTGCCTAATCTAAATATGTAAAGCCTTGATTTTTTTTTTAAGGGGAGGAGCTGAAGAAGGAAACAGAGCAATTATGTGCTGTGTCCACTTCAGCCTTGCTTCCTTCTTCATGTACCCAGTTTCAAACCTCCCCAGTCAATAGGCAACAAATGGGGAGATACAGGAGGGGGAGGGGCTAGAGCAAACAGTTTCAGCAGCCTGAAGCTTTCTGAGATACCAGGATTTGGGACTCAGCTGAGTTTCAAGTTTTATTAAAATAGATATACTGCCCATCAAACATGTCTTCTAGGTGGTTCACAATATAATAATCGTAGTAATAATAAAAATATAAATTAAAAAATTAAGAAAATGTAAACTAGGGCAGCAGTGATGAGTTACCAGTCATTGGTCATCAGGCACAAAGGAGAAGGGCTATGAGGGGTAGGCTTGGTGAAAAAGTATGTTTTTAGGCCACATTTGAACTAGCAAAGGAATCGTCAAACCGTAACATAGAGGGAAGGGTGTTTCATAAGGTAGGACCAACGACACTGAGAGTGGAAACAGTTACTAGTTACAAGGAACCACAAGGTGATTAGCCTGTGAGAAGCGGGGAGGTCTAGCTGGAGCATAAAAGTTTTAAGTAGGCAGGAAAGATAAAGAGGAATTCCAGAAAGAAAAGCTTTATGAACTCAAGTAAGCAGTTTGTACATAATCCTTCTGTAAGGAATAGGTAACCAGTGTTCCGCTTTCATGAGTGGGGTAGCATGATCGAATATTTAAATCCTGTGATAAGTTTCACTGCTGCATGTTGAACTATTTGTAGATGATGGATATCCTGCTTACGAGATCCATAAAGCAAAGAATTACAGTAGAGAGGGAAGAGGATGAAGCTAGCTTGTCATATGAGTTAAGTGACTCAAAGAAATGAGTGATTTATTTGGGGTGGGGAAGAGAAACAAAATGTGTGTGTGTCATCATCTTTATGCTGATGACACCCAGCTATATCTCTCCACACCTGACATCACCGCGGAGACCCAGGCCAAGGTATTGGCCTGTTTATCCGACATTGCGGCATGGATGTCCAACCGCCACCTGAAGCTGAACATGTCCAAGACCGAGCTCCTCGTCTTTCCTCCTAAACCCACTTCTCCTCTTCCTCCACTCTCTATCTTTGTTGATAACACCCTCATCCTCCCCGTCCCATCTGCCCGCAACCTCGGAGTCATCTTCGACTCCTCCCTCTCCTTCTCTGCGCATATCCAACAGACTGCCAAAACCTGTCGCTTCTTCCTCTTCAACATCAGCAAAATTCGCCCTTTCCTCTCTGAGCAAACCACCAGAACTCTCGTCCACGCTCTCATTACCTCTCGCCTTGATTACTGCAACTTACTCCTCACCGGCCTCCCACTCAGCCATCTATCCCCCCTTCAATCAGTTCAGAATGCTGCTGCACGTCTTATATTCCGCCAAAACCGATATACTCATATCACCCCTCTCCTCAAATCACTTCATTGGCTTCCGATCAGATATCGCATACAATTCAAGCTCCTCCTCCTTACCTACAAATGCACTCAGTCTGCGGCTCCTCACTACCTCTCCACCCTCATCTCCCCCTATGTTCCCGCCCGTAACCTCCGCTCACAGGACAAAGCCCTTCTCTCAGTACCCTTCTCCACCACTGCCAACTCCAGGCTCCGCTCATTCTGCCTTGCCTCACCCTATGCCTGGAACAATCTTCCTTTACCCATACGCCATGCCCCCTCCCTACCCATCTTCAAATCTCTGCTTAAAACTCACCTCTTCAATGCTGCCTTCGGCGCCTAACCGCTCGAGATATATAGAATGCCCCAATCTATCCACCCTATCAGACTAACTGTTCACTCGTCCTCTAGATTGTTCACCTGTCTTTAGATTGTTCTCTTGTCTTTTAGATTGTAAGCTCTTTGAGCAGGGACTGTCCTTCTATGTTTAAATTGTACAGCGCTGCGTAACCCTAGTAGCGCTTTAGAAATGCTAGTTAGTAGTAGTAGGAATAGTGAGTTATGGGGGTGCAAGAGAGAAAGATGTGTACTAATTAGCACCAAAGTCTGTAGTGTAGTAAGCTATTGATTTCATCTCGTTCATTTTACGAATAGCTTTGCCCTTGCAATCTTTAGTTATCTCATGATTTATTCTCGAGTTCACTTTACACTTTGTAGTTCACTCTGAAGTGATTTAGTTTGATCCTGTTATTGAGTGGTGTAAACAGCGACACAGGTTTAGTGTGTTTAATGCAGCACTACTGGTAGTTTAGAGTTCTAGTAGCCATATTGTTCCTGAGAAAACTGACGCCTAGATCTTTTTCTTGATTGGTGATCTCTCCAGTGGAGGAGTAGCCTAGTAGTTAGTTCAGTGGACTTTGATCCTGGGGAACTGGGTTTGATTCCCACTGCAGCTCTTTGTGACTCTGGGCAAGTCACTTAACCCTCCATTGCCCCAGGTACAAATAAGTACCTGTATGTACTATGCAAACTGCTTTTGAATGTAGTTGCAAAAACCACAGAAAGGCATTTTATCAAGTCCCATTCCCTTTTCCCTAATGTGGAACCTAGCATGAAGTACCTATGATTTTGATTGTTCTTCCCCATATACAGCACTTTGCATTTGTCCAGATTAAATTTCAGTTTCTATTTGGATACCCAATCTTCCAGTCTCTCAATGTCCTCCTGCAATTTTTAACAGTCTGCATGCAATTTAACAACTTTGAATAATTTTCTGTCCTCTGCAAAGTTTTGATTATCTCACTTTCCCATGTCCAATGAAACTATTTATAAATATAAAAGATGGGCCCCTATGGTGGATTTCTGAAAATAGAGTTGGTCTAGAGCTCTGACCTAGCAGATTTGTCAAAGGGCAGCCAATAAACATATAAGTTCACTATCAATGGATTTTTCAACTGCTATACAGACAGATGGCATTTCAGCTCACCACTAACCACTGTACTACTATCCATATAGTGAAAGGGGAGAGTTATGATGGAGCAAGGTCATCAACCAGACTGTTTGTTCAGTGGCAATAGTCAGCCATTAAACAGATAAGGTATACATTTAGGGGTCCTTTTACTAAGGTATGCTAAAGGATTTAGTGCTTGTTAACCAGTAGCTCACGCTAAATGCCGTTCAGCCTTAGCGCATACTAATTCGTTAGCGTGTACTAAATCCAGTAGTGCACCTTAGTAAAAGGACCCCTTGGTTTAGTCCTATTAGAAGGCAGTCCTAAATTAAATGGATAGTTGGCAGTGGTCTTCAGCTGTGAATACTTATATTCATAGCTGGTTTAGAATGGGCTGGAGAGGGCTTTGACGGAGACTCCAGTAACGTGGAATGTGAAAACAATGTTGGGCACACTTTTACAGTCTGTGTCCCGCCAATAACATGACAAATTCGGATAGGCTGGAGTGGGTTTTTACAGCAGCTCTAGTAATTGAAACATAAGGACAGAGCCAGATGGACCTCTATGAACCAGAAACACTAAAGAGAGACCCTGATCAAGTATATAATTTCATGTTTATTGTTGAGAATTGGAAACGAATGTGACTGTTGGGCAGACTAGATGGACCATTCAGGTCTTTGTCTGCCGTCACTTACTATGTTACTATGTAGCCTCAGGAATTGTCATACTCTTACAAGAAATGTGCTACACTGGGAAATGCAATACAAACTGAGCATATAAAGCACATTTTGGAACTTATGACTGTTGTAAGTGCAGTCAACCAGCGGGTGCCTTGGAACATTTATTCTGGCACTGTCCAATTATTCAAACCTATTGGAAGACATTGGGCTCTCATGTTTTCTTTGAAGGGTACGTTGGATCCCTCGACTAAAGTTTTATTTGGAGTATATGATATTGCTAACTCAAAGCCCAAAGACTGCTTAGGCTTTGTTAAGCATACAGTACTGTTGGGCATTAAAGGCATCCTTATCTATTTATTGGCTTCAACCAGAGCCTCCTTCACGTGCCCAGTGGAGATCCTTAATGATTACACAAGCCTCCATGGAACGGAGAGAGTTTGCAGACTTGGATCTGTGCCAGGAAAGTTTGGTACCATTTGGGAACCGTTTTGGAATTCATTGACCCATACTACTCGTAGCAGATTACCAACACTTGATATCTGAGTTTGGTTGTACATATATGTGAGTTTCATTGGAGGTTTGACATTTACCCCTTTCCCCTCTCCTTTTTGAGGGGTTGGGTGAGGACGTTTGCCCATGTGTGGGGTTCTCTGTTTAGTACAAGTTGTATCTTACGTCCCTATGTTTGTTGACTTCTTGTAATTTTTAGTAAAGATAGTTTAAAAAAAAAAAAACCTCACAGGTGTTTACCTGGACCCCTGCACATACCTTAATATTGGAAGCAGGAGGAGTGCCCCCTCCCTCCTACCTCTGGGCAAACCCGCTTCAAAATGGCAGTGCCCAGACCCTGCCCGGAGCATTCTGGGATGCACCAGGATGGGCCTAAGAACCATATAATTCCACTTGACCACCAGGGCTTTTAAGTAGACCAGGGCTGCCGAGTGACCGAGCCGGGCCACCTCGCCCCCCCCCCCCCATTCGCTACTGCTGTCGCCTCCCTCTCCTTCTCCCAGGTTGCCAGCACCGCAGTCCCCAGTCTCCAGCTGCCTACCCTCAGCTCCCTTCTGTCTGCCACCTGGTGCCCTGCATTTAAATTAAAAAAAAAAGTCTCTAAATCGGCAGCACAGCGCCACCGTGCAGTGCCTTCTGTGCGAAAGCGGCAGATCACCTGTGCACAGTAAAGCAGTGGCTGAAAGCCTCTGTGCATTGGCCACATAACATTTCTTTTAGACTAGCTAAAATCAGTCTAAATAACACTTTGCAAGCCCCGTTTGCTTTGAGCATCGGGGCCAAAGTGTGTTTTTTCCCAGCTCTGCTAAATATGTACAATGATGGTGGATGTAAACAGCACCAAAATATTGTCGAGCAGTTCAGGACAATAAGAACAATAATCTCCTTAAGGCCGCAAAGTCACAACTCCACCTCAATTATGTGCCAGGAGCACCTATACACAATTGCCTAAAAGTAGACACACTCTTTCCATGCATATGTATTTTGTATGCAGTTCTGCAATTTTATAAAAACCCTATTCTGTGTGTAAAACAGGCTTTACCCTCAAAAAATGCTTTGTAAGATTATCCCATAGGTGTCAGATCTAGATACCCCCTGGCACAGTTATTCAGATGCAAGCCACATAGCTGGATAATCTTGAGGCATTTTCTCCAAATGGGTTAGTTTTACTCGTATCATGTCGGGAATAAACCTCACTCCTAGGCCGGGACATGTGGAGTAGGGTCTCAATCTCTCAAATTTATTGCTAATGCTTGCTTACTGTGTACAGGTCTTGGTTTAATTGGTGCTTTCAACCTTCATTCTCATGTGCCACAGCTCCTTTTAAGCCTGCAGAGTAGAAATGGCTATATGTGAATAAATGTGTGGCTTGGACACTGATCACTAAAATCTGACCTAAATCAAAAATCTCCTTGTGCAAAGACCTGACATTGTTTTGAAACGCTCCTTGATTTTGTCCTCTCTGCATTTGGCTGTATTTTCTGTCTTACATCACAAGCTTACTGGACAGGCTGCAGTTTCTGTTGCTTCTCCCTGTTTTCTCACACACTTCCTGCAAGAATTGGAACAATCTGAAGGGGGGTACGTTGCTTTTTTTTTTTTTTCTGGTACCACTCTTTGGCCTGTAAGGTTTCTGTTCACACAAAATTCCATTCATTCAAAGCTTTTTATCTGGAGTATTGTGTTCAGTACTGGTCTCCGTATCTCAAAAAAGATATAGTAGAATTGGAAAAGGTACAGCGAAGGGCGACGAAAATGATAGTGGGGATGGGACGACTTTCCTATGAAGAGAGGCTGAGAAGGCTAGGGCTTTTCAGCTTGGAGAAGAGACGGCTGAGGGGAGATATGATAGAAGTGTATAAAATAATGAGTGGAATGGATCGGATGGATGTGAAGCGACTGTTCACGCTATCCAAAAATAATAGGACTAGAGGGCATGAGTTGAAGCTACAGTGTGGTAAATTTAAAACGAATCGGAGAAAATTTTTCTTCACCCAACGTGTAATTAGACTCTGGAATTCGTTGCCGGAGAACGTGGTACGGGCGGTTAGCTTGACGGAGTTTAAAAAGGGGTTAGATAGATTCCTAAAGGACAAGTCCATAGACCGCTATTAAATGGACTTGGAAAAATTCCGCATTTTTAGATATAACTTGTCTGGAATGTTTTTACGTTTGGGGAGCGTGCCAGGTGCCCTTGACCTGGATTGGCCACTGTCGGTGACAGGATGCTGGGCTAGATGGACCTTTGGTCTTTCCCAGTATGGCACTACTTATGTACTTATGTACTTACGTACCACTGGGTCATCGGCTTGTCCGTCTTTTGTTACTACTCCTTACTCTTGTGAATTTATGAACTGCAGGGAATACTGGTGATAACATATCATCACACAAATTCACAGAGATGAGTTTTGCTAATTTTAATTATTTCCAGAAGTAAACCTTTAGCCCTTGCTGTAATTTTTCAAATAAATTCTTTATGTTTTGACTTTTATTTCTTTAACTCAAAAAGGACTTAACCACAATATTTTGTAAGAGAATTCCTTAATACTCAGAATGTGGTTTTATTTAAACGTGGTGATTGTGTGTAAATAATGGAGGAAAAAAAGCCTCTGTATCCCCGGTCTGTATTTTCACTTTTATATGACTCACAGGGTGGACTCTTCATTGGCTAAAAATCCTCCAATTCTTTTAATTTTTACGTTTTATGTTTATATATTATGAATAACTCTAGGCAAATGATGCCTGATTCGTATATAGCATTTATAATTAAATATGAGCATATAGCACTTATCTTGATTATCCAACGAGATCCCGTATTGCCGTTTCAGCTTTATCAAGGAAACCTCGTGCTATGCTTGTATCTATAATAAATGAAACCACAGTAGTCAGCCATCCTCTGGTCTTTAAAGTGACTGACACATGAATTGCTAATTACACATTCGGGACACTTTTCAACCCAGTATAGTCTATACAACCATTCACTTGTATCATGTAAACAACACTGGAAAGACTTCTTATGCAGCGTGTCTCCTCTCTGCTGTTCTTAACAATCTATTCAAAAATGGTGCTCAGATTTATTGACACCCATTAATGCAAAACGATGGAAATATTTATGTTTCAACAATTTTTATTGATGATTCAACTGAATAAAACAGCCAGTGGGCACAATATACAAAGAACTGCAATCACAACAAGCTGAATAAGCTGATTAGGAACAAGATAATAGTATTGTCATCAAAGTTTTAACAATTTTCTCCCCACCCTACCCAATCCTATACCTCATCCCACCCTCAAGGATTTAACGTAGTTCAACTATCTTTAATGATGAAGAGTACAAAATATCATCTGGAGTCAGCATGAACAAGGTACCATCCCATTAATTTTAGCTCTCGGCTAATATGTCTAGCACTATTATCAATCAATCATTTTAATAGTTCCTCCCCTCCCTTCCCCTTCTCAAGACACCGCTCCCCACTTCCTCTCTGTGTATCAGTTACTAAGTACAACGTCCTCAGCCCAATCCTATCCCAGTTACAACAAATCTTCAATTAATCACCATATGGATCTCCCCCCCCCCCCCATCTCCTTCCCCCTCCTTGGCTGAAATATTTAAAGGGACGTCCCCTAACTTATGACGGTCTTAAAAGAAAGTAGCCCATTGAATTACTGTGTTCAGACCTTTTGGCTCCAAAGTTTTTAACTTGGTTTTTAAATTGGTTTTTATTTCAATAGATTTTGGAAATAATTATTCAAATGGGGTAGAGAAATGTCTGGGGGCAAAATAACTCCAAAATTAAATAGAATGAGATAAAACTTGGTGTGGAGAAAAACTGGTGAAGACATATCAATTTCAAAAATGGGCCAGATTGGACTGAATGTTCTAGAGAAATTAAGTCCACTACCCCTCCTTAAAAAAATAAACATGGCCCAATGCATTACTAATGGGCAGACTGGATAGGCCATATGGCCTTATTCTGCCTCAGAAAATGATGGCAGGTGCAGTCGTAGACACAGTGAAACGTAGCAGTTAGGGAATTGTTCCTTTCACCGCCCATTCTCCACATGCTTTACCCAGTCATTAGAGACATTTTATTTAAATATCGGTATAGATGTTTTTAAACAGAGGCATGTAGCTTCTTTTTTGACTGTGGTACTGTTTCTAGAAATTCCCATTGCAGAACTTATGCCTCAGCTCTTCTTGATGCACTTCTGCATTTATGCATGTCTGCAGAGTACTGGCACATATGATGTGAAAATAAGAAGAAAAGGGGGAATATTAATGGTTTTGCTTTCATTGCTAGCTACTGCCAAATCTGGTTTTGCTTAGTACTGCTGCTTTGTATATATTAAAAAGATAAGGCACATCCAGAATGTTATTTTTCTGATTTCATAAAGGGTACCATAACATGAGCATAAACTTGAATTTTGTTTTCCTCCATTGTGGCCATATATGCTTTGCTATAACACACACTCAGTTTGGGCAGGGTCTCTATAGTAACTCTTAATGTATGCATTTTTTTTCTCTCACTGTTTCTTAATAGCCAGAGATGGATGGGAAGAAATGCAGCATTTGGCTCTTCTTACCTCTTGTATTTTCTGTGTTCACAACTGCGGGACTCTGGATAGTGTAAGTGACCTGCTCACTGTGAAGGGATATGTTTGTGCATGCTGTATGTATTATTGTAAGTGATTGGGCACATCGGGTGAGTAGAATCGTGTTCCCTTTAACCTGCCTTTGGGCATATAACTGCCTTTTAACCATCTGATAACACTCAAGACATCTTGTAATTGGAACCATGTGGTAGCCCTATAGTGTTATGGGACCTGCTGGTTCCTGCATGGTTAAAACTATGAGCCTAGTTGGAGAGGCACCAGGTTGTAAGAAAAGGGCAGTGCTTTTTTAGTGCTGGTACGCGCCAGTATAGCGTACTGGCACCTTTTTTTCCCTTCCTTGCTCATCTCCCCCCCATCTCCTGCGGCCACAGCTGCTTTTCCAATTAACAAAAGCAGCGCCGCAGGCACAACAAGGAGTAGCAGGTGCAGGGGTGCAGTTCTAAGACACACGCTATTGTCTCTGCCGATCCCCTGCCACAGAAAAGGAAGTTGATGTCAGAAGAGCAGGGGATCGGCAGAACCGACAGCGCACGTCTGAGCACTGTGGCTTTGCGCCTTTCTTGATTTTTCCTGCTGCTGGTTGGGAGAACCAGCAGTGGCTCTAGGAGAGTTGCTAGATGGGGATGAGAGGAGGCAGGGGGAGAAATACTAGATGGGAAGGAGAAGGGGGCAAGGGGAGAAATACTGGTTGGAGAGAGAAGTTGCAAGGAGAGAGATCCTGGATGGAGAGAGGGCAAGGGGAGAAAAGCTGGATGGAATGCTGGATGGGGAAAGAGGGGGCAAGAGAAGAAAAGCTGATGGGGCGAGAAAGGGCAAGGAGAGAGATGCTAGATGGGAGGAGAAGGGGACAAGGAGAAATACTGGATTGGGAGAGAGGGGGTGTAATAAAAGTGAATTTTAAAGATTGTTTTTCAACTCTGCCTTGACTGACCAGTGCACTCAGGGTCTGTATCTTTTTAATTAGAAGTAATTCTGTTTAACTTTGTGTGAAAATAAGTTAGAATGTAGAAGATAAGACACGGCTCTAATTAATTTGGTATGTGAAGAGGGGATGGCGCTTGTTTTCGAGTTCAGACTGGCCACCTGGACTTGGAAACATGTGACCACATTCCCACAGTATGGCTTGTTTACCTATTCTCAAGCATTCTGTAATTTTCCTTAGCTCTGAACATGAGTTCTAAACCTAATAAAAAAGGGAGGGCTCTGGCAGTGAAGTGGGAGCTCATCTGTAAGTAACGTACGAACTGCGTAGAGAACCTTGTTTCCAGGTCAGAGAAGCTCCTGGCTTTCACTGTGAACAGGGCCCCCCTCCAGCTGATAATAGCCTGGATGATGTAAGGACCAGTGATGATTGTATATAGTGTATTATTGCTTGTTTTCCTGCTCTAGGAACTCTTAGCATTGCTTAGATGTAGAGACCAGTGATGTAATGATTGTTTATAGATAGGTATTGTTTCTTTTTAGTTATATAGCTAATCATTGTATATGTCTTAATCATTGTAGATTTTAGCACCTCCTAATAAAGGTCTCATTTACCTAATACGAATCCAAAATAATCCACAGTAATTACTGAGTAGTCTGTGTTAGTGAAGCAGGCTGTAAATCCATAGCAGTACAGGGGGCAAGGGGAGAAATGCTGGATGGGGAGGAGAAGGGGACAAAGGGAGAAATGCTTGATGGGAAGAGAGGGGACAAGGGGGAGAAATGCTGGATGAGGAGAGAGGGGACAAGGGGGAGAAATGCTGGATTAGGAGAGAGGGGACAAGGAGAAATGCTGGATGAGGATAGAGGACGCAGGGAGAGAAATGCTGGATGGAGAGAGGGCAAGGGAAGAAATATTGGATGAGGAGAGAGAGAAAACAAGGGTAGAAATGCTGGATGAGGAGAGAGGGGACAAGGGGGAGAAATGCTGGATGAGGATAGAGGGCGCAGGGAGAGAAATGCTGGATGGAGAGAGGGCAAGGGAAGAAATATTGGATGAGGAGAGAGAGAAAACAAGGGTAGAAATGCTGGATGAGGAGAGAGGGGACAAGGAGAAATGCTGATTGGGAGGGGGCAAGGAGAAATGCTGATGGGGAGAGGGGTTAGAAATACTGGATGAGGAGAGAGGGGGCAAGGGGAGAAATGCTGGATGGGGAGAGGGGGCAAGGAGAAATACTGGATGGGGGAAGAGGGGGACAAAGAGAAATACTGGATGGGGAGAGAGGGGACAAGGGGAGAAATGACGATGTGGGAGAGAGGACAAGGGGGAGAAATGCTGATGTGGGAGAGAGGACAAGGAGAGGAATACTGAATGGAGGAGAGAGGGGACAAGGAGAAATGCTGATGGGGAGAGGGGGCAATGGGGAGAAATGCTGATGGGGAGAAAAAGGGGCAAGGAGAGAGATGCTGGATGGAGAGAGTGGCTTGAGAGAGGGGGGCAAGGGGAGAAATGCTGGATGGGGAGAGAGGGGTCCAGGAGAAATACTGAATAGAGAGAGAGGGGTCAAGGAGAAATACTGGATGGAGAGAGAGGGGATAAGGGGAGAAATGCTGATGGGGAGAGAGGGGATAAGGGGAGAAATGCTGATGGGGAGAGAGGGGGCAAAAGGAGAAATCTGATGGGGAAAAGGTGCAAGGAGAGATGCTGGATGGATAGAAAGACCAAGAGGAGAGATGCTTGAAGATTGGATAGTAAGAAAAATAAATGTGGATAAAGGCAGAAAATAAAATCAAAGAAAGCGGAAAGGAAAAAGAGGAGAAAAAAATGGCACAGGAAATCCTGGCAATAGAATAACACCCAGGGACTGCATTAGTAGGTTGAAAAGAGAGGGGGTGAGTGGGAAGCCCTGGGGAACCACACTTGAAGGACTCCATCTTTCAGGAAAAAAAAATCCTTCTTTATAGTGTAACAATGATTTGTCAAGAAAACGTTAAACCAGGACAAAACTAGACTTTGGATGCCAAAATGGTTCACAATCTGAGTCGTTAGTTCAAAATCAACAAGGTCAAATGTGCTACTTAGGTCAAATTGAATAACAATGGCACATTGATCTTTGCAAAATAATTCTTTAACATATGCTATCAATGCTATAGTTCTTCCTAAAGCCTGATTGAGAGGAATGCAAGATATCAAAATTTTGAAGGTAGCAATCCAATTGTTCAGTGATATAGCCCTCCATAATCTTGACAAATAAAGGAATAGACACAATTGGGTTATAGTTGCTCACATCAGATAGGCTGAGCCCCCAACAAATAACTGCAGTGAGGGAAGTAGTACAGGATTCAGCACCTACAGGCCACATTGAGGGCTGGGAGGGGATAGTACAACAGCTTGAACTTTTCAGCCCCCAATGAGTCACAGCTCCCTCCACAGTCCCTCCATATAATAACATAGTAGATGACGGCAGAAAAAGACCTGCACGGTCCATCCAGTCTGCCCAACAAGATAACTCATATGTGCTAATTTTGTGTATACCCTACTTTGATTTGTACCTGTGTTCTTCAGGGCACAGACCGTATAAGTCTGCCCAGCACTATCCCTGCCTCCTACCACCGGCTCTGGCACATATACATATGCTTCTTCCATTCAGTATTAAATCCAAAAATATATTCTGTATTCATAGAATCACTTGGCCTCTCCCCCAACAATTATACAGCTGAGCTAGGACATTTCCCCATAAAACATGCTGTACAAAATAAACCTTGTCAGCATATTGTGAAGTAGTACAAAACTGTACAAAAATTCACTTAAGACCTGAAACAAATCTACCATTCTGGCATAACTTCCAAAACTCACATAACAAGGACCATAAATATGCAGTGGGCCCTAGAACATCAGTACACATGTACTGAAGAAGCCAGATTACCATAGATCTTTACATGGAACTCTTATGCTGGCCTCAGTCACTCACACAAAACACAGACGGATCTTCACCAAATACAAACTAGGTGACCAGAAATGAATAGAAATATATAGACAACATTCAACTGAAACCTCCAAAAACCAGACTCTTGACTGCAGAACAGTACCAGAAATTCCTCTTGTACTGGTGTAAAAGATAGCAGTTGTCAGGGCCAGCACTTTAGGGAGGGAGGGGAGAGTTGCTACCAGGGTAGTTGCTCTGGACCTCCAGGCCATAGAGAGCAGAGGTCCCCTCTCAAATTTCTGACTTGGCCCAGTCTAACACCAGCTTTGTACATTCCAAAAAGTGTCATATTCCAATCACTAAATAGAAAATAAACTTCGTTCTACCTTTGTTTCTAATCACATTGTCCTAGTCTCTGGTTTCTGCATTCCTCTATCTTCTCTTAATTTTGTTTTCCCAGTATCCTCCTGTCCATTTGATATATCTTCTTTCTTCATGTCCACCATCCATCTCCCCTGTGCACAGCATCTCACCTCTGTGTCCTTGCTCTTATCCTTCCCCACCATGTTCAGCACCTCACTTTTGTGACCTTGCTCTAATTCTTCCGAGTCCAGCATCTCACCTTTGTGACCCTGCTCTTATCCTTCCCCATGTCCAGAATCTCCCCCATTCCTTCTCTTATGTCCAACACGCCCTGCAACTTATCTTTCCCTGTATCTAGAATCTTCTCCCATTCCTTGCCTCATATCCATCATCCCCTCTCTGTCCAGTCCTTCCCTGCATCCATTATAAATGAAGCGGGCTAAAAGTTTTATAAATAAATAAAATTCTTCCCTCGTGTCCAGCATGCCCTGTATCCCTGTGTCTGGAAATTCTCTCCATTCCTTCCCTTATCCAGGAACACCTGTGAGCAGTTCTTCTGGATATCCAAAAATCTTCCACCATTCCTTCCTTCATAACCAGCATGCCCTCTCTATATCCTGTTCCTCCCTGTGTCCAGAATTCATCCCCCCCCCCCCCCATTTCTTCTCATCTCTATCATTCCTTCCCTATATCCCCCACCCCAGCATCCCTTTTTATTTCTGTGTCCTTATTCCCCCTTCTTGTTTCCTAGTACTCTCTTCAAAATCTTACTGTCCTGCACAGCAGCTCCCTCCCCTGTAGCCCCCGGCAGTTCCTTACCTGCAATTGCCACCAGATCACCCAACGATGCAGCAACGATGTAATCCTTAAAAGGCAGCGTGGGACCTTTCAGGTGCACTATATGGTTGGGAAGTCCCACGCTGCTTTCTAAGGATTACATCGTTGCTGCAGGTCCATAGACGTCTAGATTCATGTTGCAACAGCAATGGAAGAGGGAGGTCAAGAAGGAGTACGATCTGTGTTTGGTGGTCTGCTAAAAAACTGGCATTTAAAAGTGTCGGGGTTTTTGTTTTGCCAGTCAGGTCAGGCGGTGTTTGGTGGGCCTGGGACAAAAGCGTGACTATGCTCCTGGGTGGCTTTCTGCATGGTTCCCATTGAAAGGTAGCACTAGTCGGGGACAATGATTAATTTTCAGTGACATTATCCAGATAGTGTGGGGATAGCCTACAATAATTTTCAGCTGCATTTTCTGGACAGTGCTGGAGGAATCTGGGAGCAGAGCCAGGGCATACTGACAGATTATTTGGATAGTGGCAAAATTGAACACCTCTATCCGGATAACGTAGGCAATAAAATAGCTGTCCTAATTTATCTAGATAGCTACCCAGATAAGGGTACTGAATTTTGCTATTTATTCCTGGCTATTGGCTGGCGCTTAATATTTGAGTAGATATTTAAATGTCACGACCAGGGTTTAAAAGAAATGCTGACTTCAGTTTTCAAATATTGACCCTTTAGTTACTTTATTTTTTTAACCTTTAAACTGTGTCTCTTGGTAAGCACTTTCTTTTTTTTTTTAATTCTTTTTATTAACTTTTTCTTTACATAACTCCCACATAGTTGAACATGTTTATTGCAAAACTTTCTCATATATATATCAACAACCTCCCTCCACCCCCCTCCCCCCCCCCCCCTTCTAGGCATCTCAGGTATACATCAAACTCCACCTACAACAGAGTATTCTCATTATACATATGTCATCTTGGTAAGCACTTTCAACTGGGTCTTAGAGAGATTTATATGAGATCACACAAGGTGTTGATGGCATCTGAGAATACCTCCCAAATGAGAGTGTGTGTATTTTATTTCCATTTGCCTTTTTATCCCCTCTTGTGAGGTCCTCAGACTCTTTTTTTTTTTTTTTTTTTTTTTTCTCCCATATTGTCTGAGCCCCTACACATCTCCTGTCTAGCTTCTACCCCTGCTTCTCAAGATGGCATCAGCAAGCTGTCAGTGACTTGGAGGAAGCAGCAGAAAAGACCTGCTGGGCATGGAGAGGCTAAGCTAGTATCCATAGAATTATTACGCTTACCCATTACAGTGATGATCATAGTTTCTACCTTCCAGGAGGAAGGGCTGAATTTGGCCACAGCAGCATTCCAACCTAACTCCAAGATAACACACATATTACAGGCAGCCAATTGAGAGAATGTCATTATGGTTTCCATTATTCCTCCTGCTATGCACTTGTGCTTTTGCAGTCTGAAGATGGTGCTGTTCCCTGCAGCTTTCTCTTTCAGTTGCCATCCCAACTTGAACTTTTTAAAATCTCATGCCAATTCTTCTGATCCATTGATTTATCACCCTACTTTTCAATTCTCCTTGGTATCCAAAAATATAGAAAAGATTGGGGCCCCAACATTAACATTCTTTCCAGAAAGACAAATATCTTACATCCGCCAGACAGGATTTTGACCTCCAGACAGGATTTTGTCAACACTTCTCTACTGACCATACCTTATTAGCTCTTTCTGATTATGTCTATTGTACTCTAGATGGTGGCAGAGAGGTCCTCTTCCTATGGCTAGATTTAAGTACAGCTTTTCACTTTCTCATGATAGCTTTCTCAGCTGACTGGGGTAAATGGTACACCTGTAATATGGTTCCGTTCCTATTTACATGGGAGATCCTTCCAAATATGCTGGTCTGATTATTTTTATGATCTTACATGTAGGGTTCCCAGGATACAGTGCTAGGACCCATTGTTTTTAACATCTTTCTATCACCACTTGCCCTTCTTTTGAAAACTGTTAGGATCACATTTTTCATTTATGTGAGTAATGTCCAGTTATTATTTCCCCTTGAAACTCGTACCTCTAAATCGTTGACATATCAAATAAATTTAACCAAGTTGCTGATTTGGATTGCACTATATGGACTGAAATTGAATGCTGCTAGGGCTGTTGCCTTACTTTTCCCTCTGGCAGGTTCTCTTTATTTAACCCCCACCCCTACGATTCATGGAGTGTAGATCCTGCCTAAGGATACAACAGAGATTCTTGGAGTCATGGTTGACAAGTGTCTGACATTTTTCTCACTAGTTAAGAAATCCTTCTTTATATTGAGAAGATCCAGATAGCTTGTTCCTTTTTTGATGCAACTTCTCTCTGCCTACTGTATGCAAATCTCTTTCATGCATATTCATTGTGGGTATCCTGAAAACCTGACTGGCAAGGGGGTACTCCAGGACTGACTTGGGAAACACTGACTTAGACTACTGTAATTCTATTCTCCATGGTGTGCCATGCTATCAACTTTGACATTTACAACTTGTTCAAAATGACACGGTTAAACTAATCCATGGTGCTAGGAAATTTGATAGTTACCCCTCTCTTTATAACGGAACATTGGCTTTCCATTTATCACTGGATTAGTTTTAAGATTATTGTTCTGACTTTCCAAATCCTTCATTGTGGATTCCCACAATTCCTACATAGATTCCTTATTCCCCAATTTGGCCTCCACATTCTTCCCATCAACATTACTGATTGTGCCCCATCTTTAAGTTCATTCAGATAAAACGTCCTGCTTCTCTGTTGTATCTCTTTCACTAGGCAATATCATTCCTCTTGAACTATATAATGCAGTTCTTAAAAGGCTTACATTTTCTCCAGAATTCTCACCAAAACCAAACTACATGTATTATGATTGCTTCTGCTACTGTGGTCCTTGTCGTCAGAATTTCACTAGTCTGTGTCTGCTTCTTATCACTTCCCCCCTACTCCTGGTGTACTTTAGAGTTATGATTTACTACTATAACTTAGGCCCCTGATGGCGAACCTATGACACGCGTGTCAGCACTGACACGCGTAGCCATTTTCGATGACACGTGGCGCCGCCGCCGCAGTGTGGTCCGCCCTCCCTCCTCGCTCCCGGAAACTAACCTTAAAGCCTCCTTTCACGTCGCAGCAGGGCAGGCCACTCCTTCCTTCCGTGTCCCGCCCTCGCCTGACGTAACGTCCGCGAGGGCGGAGCACAGAATGAAGGAGGAGAGGTCTGCCCTGCTGCTGCTTGCTGCGACGTGAAAGGAGGCTTTAAGGTTAGTTCCGGGCCCGGTAGCGGGTGGAGGGGGGCCCCAGCGACCTCGGGTGGGCAGCGATCTTGGGTGGGGGGGGCCTGGGCGGTCCTTGTAGCAGTGATTTTTCTCGAAGTGACACACCACCCGAGTTATGCTCGGTTTTTTGGCGAATTTTGACACACCAAGCTCAAAAGGTTGCCCATCACTGACTTAGGCTTCTTCATGTTTCTCTGTTCCCACCATTTTTTTCTAATTATTATTTTATGTAAACCATATTATTATTTTATGTAAACCATGGGTATGATTTTTAAGTTGCAGTATATTAAAAGAAATGTGAACTGTCAGTAGAGGTGCTGTCATCTTCCAGTTCTGCAAAACAAGCTGCAGGAGAGAAGGTGACCTTCTCTGGCCTGTACACTGTTGGCCAGATCCTGCCTCACTACTCCACCATCCCTCTTCCCACGCTCCGAAAAATCGGGGTAGGAAAAGTGCTGTTGCTGCTTTCTAGGAAAGCTGAAGTGAATAAAATCACAGATATAAATGTGTGTCATACTGTTTTTGCTTGACATGAACTCTTGCTCTGTTTTGACAGATACTTTATCGCTGTGGAGGATAGCAAAATTTTTCCCCTCCACTTGTCAGACAGGTACTACTTTATTTTTTATAAGTTAAATTGATTGCACCTGAATTCTAAAAATACTGTTAGCTACTTAAAGCATCATTTGGAAAAGGAGGCTAAAAATCCAAAAATTGTTTTAGCAAATTGAAGGAT
This sequence comes from Microcaecilia unicolor, assembly GCF_901765095.1. Classification (NCBI taxonomy): domain Eukaryota; kingdom Metazoa; phylum Chordata; class Amphibia; order Gymnophiona; family Siphonopidae; genus Microcaecilia; species Microcaecilia unicolor. The sequence continues at coordinate 390,308,045 of NC_044032.1, forward strand.
TTAGTTCTTTCATACTTTTTTTTGTTGTTGTTGTTCTGCTTAGGAAGCCTGGTTCAAAACCGCCACCTTACATAAGGTAATTGAACACTGATTATTGCTGTGAGTCCTTTGATGTGGTAGGAGTGTCCACAGTTTTGTGCATGCAATTCCAGTGATGCATTTTGTGTCTTTAAAGCATTGCAGGGGATGCACCGCCAGCGAGCTGCGTGTTTAGCCAAGTCATGAACATGGCAGCATTCCTAGGTAGGAACAGCCTGATGTTTCTTTTCCCTCTATATATTACCTGCATGGCCATAGAAATCTGTTTTGGTATCTTGTGCATGATTGGGGTTAGAAGTCTCCTCTTTCCAGCGATGTCTCATTCTGATAGCAAAAAGTAACAATTTTGCCTCCAAGCAGCTTAAGAGAATCACCACATGGGTCCTATCTTTATAGAGTTAATTATGCTGAACCTCTTTTGCTGATGCTGTTTATTTATGGTACACAATAATAAGGGAGAAGCGAGGATTGAGAATTTTTGGCCAGCTAACGCTCTGTGTGGGAGAATCTAGTTTAATTCCTAGATCAACTCTTGTTTCTCCACCTAGCATGTTGGAGAATGCTGCAGAGATAGGGTTACCATATGTCCGGATTTACCTGGACATGTCCTCTTTTTGAGGAAATGTCCGGGCAACCGGGCAGGTTTTGCCAATCTGCCCGTTTGTCCGGATTTCTGGACAAACGGGCAGGCTGGCACGCGGGCCGTACTATGCTAGCCTCCCGGCCCTCCCCTCCCCTTACTTACTACTCTACTGCCCTGGTGGTCTAGTGACCTTTTCCATCTTCGGGGCAGGAAAGAGCCCCCTCTTTCCTGCCCAGAGCACTGCCCTGCATCCTGTTGCTGATCTCTGCGCTGATTCAAAATGGCCACTGAGAGTTGAAGCGACCTCACGAGACTTCAACTCTCGGCGGCCATTTTGAATTGGCGCCAAGATCAGCAACAGGATGCAGGGCAGTTCTTCGGGCACCAAAGAGGGGGCTCTTTCCTACCCTGAAGAGGTCACTAGACCACCAGGGCAGTAGAGTAAGGGAAGGGGGGTGACGGGGTGTATGACAGGGGGGAGGGGAATATGTGTCAAGGGGCTGTGCGAGGGTGTGAAAGGGGGTGGGGTGTGGTGGGGGGGCGAGGCACGTGTCCTCTGTTTTGGGGGACCAAATATGGTAACCCTATGCAGAGACAGTACTTATAGTCCTGAGGTGGTGATGGGAGTCCCGGACATCGTGGAGCAGCAGCGCCAACAAGCTGGCTCCAGAGTGCATGTGAGCCAGATTCCAGAGGGCACTGAGGTCTGTGCCCCTAAGGTGGAAGATTGTTGTTTTTCATAGGTGGACTAGAAGGGGGAGGAAAAGTAGAGGAAGGACCATATGTAGTTGCCAGTGAAAACCTTTGGCACCTCAGCCTTGGATTCCACCTCTTCCACCCACCTTCAGTAATGGCTAGGATGAATGTTGAAGCAGATTTCCAAATAAGAAGGAAACCCAGGAAACAGGAGAGTACGTGGTAAAAATAAAAAGTATACAAAGTCCCATTTAACTTTCTTTTCGCATGAAATGGAGGAAAAGACTTCAGGTGCTCGGCTTATTGTTGTTTATTTTCAACTATAACTGCCGTGTGAACTTCATCAGTCATAAAAACCTCCGTTGGATAAATTTTGTTAATTCTTTATTCTTATTTTTCTCTTTCTTCTCTTTATAAAATAATGTTACAAATATCTTCCATATCATGAACACTAAGGCTCAAGGACACTTATCTTAATTTTGGTATGGCTCTCATCGGTTTGCTCAACAGAGCACCTCTGTTTCACAGCTTGCTTCCTCAGGAGTCAAACTGCCATCCATTCACATTCTAGGATTTGCCCATTTATTTTATGCTATTCAGGACACAGAATGCGAACGGATGGCAGTTTGACTCCTAAGGAAGCAAGCTGTGAAACGGAGGTGCTTTATGGCATGGCAGTTATAGTTGAAAATATACAACAACTAGTAAAAAAGGTCCGTTTCTGACACACATGAAACGGACGCTAGCAAGGTTTTCCTCTGAGTGTGTATGTTTGAGAGAGAGTGTGTGACAGTGACTGTGTGAGAGAGAGAGAGTGAGTGTGTGTGTGTGACAGAGAGAGTAAGACTGGGTCTGTGTCTGTGTGAGCATGAGAGTGTGTGCCAGGGCCCCGCCCCCCCGTCCCAGTTCCAGGGTCATCCCCCCCTCCCTCCCTGCCTCTGAGTTCCAGGGTCGTCCCCTCCCTCCCCTGCATTATGCTTTCTCCCCTGCATTCATCCTTATGCAGGCAACGTCCTCTGTGTCCTGCCCCCTCCATCCATCCATGTGCAGCATCTCTCCCCTGCCCCCTCCACCTCCCTCCGAGTTCCGTGTCCCCCTCCCTCCCAGTGCAGGGTCCCATGGAACTGGGAGGGAGGGGGAACGGAGAACGTTGGAGGAGTGACGTCAGCAGGTGGTTACAATCCCAGTGACACACATTGGAATGTTGGAGGAGAATGTTGAAGGAGTCATGTTAGCAGGTGGTTACGATCCCAGTGAGACACATTGGAATGTTGGAGGAGCAAATTATTATATTAGATAAGCTGAGCATCTGAAGTCTTTTCCTCCCATTTCATGTGATAAGTTAAATGGGACTTTGTATACTTGCTACTGTGTTTTGTGATTAGAGGGTTCTCATTAGCAAGATTTATGTCATATCGATACAAAAATAAAAGTAAGCAATTGATTGTCCGAGGACAAGCAGGCTGCTTGTTCTCACTGATGGGTGACGTCCACGGCAGCCCCCTCCAACCGGAATCTTCACTAGCAAAGGCCTTTGCTAGTCCTCGCGTGCCCATGCGCACCGCGCATGCGCGGCCGTCTTCCCGCCCGAACCGGCTCGTGTTCGTCAGTCCAGTCTTCTTTTGTCCGCGCTCGGTACGGTCGTGTTGCGCCGTTCGTGCCCCGGGAAGTCGACCTCGCGCGTCCTTTCGACGTGTTTTTTCTTCGGAAAATCGTTCAACTTGCTCGGGAAGTGTTCCGGAAGACCTCTTCGGTTTTTCTCCCTTCCCGTATTTTCAGATTTTTGCCCCGGTAAGTTTTCTTTCGTTGTCGGGGTAGGCCTCATTTAGGCCTCGGTTGAAATTTTCTTTCTCAAATTTTTCTGGTGCTAAATCTTCGTCATTTCGACTTTTGATTTCGCCGGCGTGATTTTTCCGCCCATGACATCGAAGCCTTCCAGCGGCTTCAAGAAGTGCACCCAGTGCGCCCGGGTAATCTCGCTCACTGACAGGCACTTGTCGTGTCTTCAGTGTCTGGGGGCCGAGCACCGCCCTCAGGCCTGTAGTCTGTGTTCCCTTTTGCAAAAGCGGACTCAGGTAGCGAGATTGGCCCAGTGGAACGTTTTGTTCTCGGGCTCTTCGTCGGCATCGGCACCGGGAGTATCGAGTGCATCGACGTCGTCAGCGTCCAGGTCTTCTCCCTCGGCCGCCAGTGTATCGGGTGCATCGAGGCATCGGACCTCTGCATCGGCGCCGAGGCATCGGGCGACTGCATCGACGTCGGTGGTACCGGGACCTCGTCTGCTGATGTCGTCGGACGGTGGTGCCTCGTCTGGAGTGCAGGTGAGGGCTGTCCACTCCCCTGCTGGTGGCGGTGAGCCTTCGGGTGGGTCTCCCCCCATCCTGAGGGCTCCTGCGGTACAGCCCCCCCGAGACCGACCTCCTTTGGTCTCGGCCCCGAGGAAGAGACGGCTGGATTCTACGTCCTCCTCGTCGGTGCCGGGAAGCTCCGGTGACATGCTTCGGAAGAAGTCGAAGAAGCATCGACACCGGTCCCCTTCCCGCGTCGGCACCGAGAGCTCTGGGTCGCCGAGGGAGTCGGCACCCAGCAGGCATCGGCACCGAGAGGACCGCTCACCCTCTGTTCAAGAGGTGTCAATGCGCTCCACTCTGGACAGCCCGGAACAGTCTCCACGCCCGGAACAGGTTCTGACGTCGACGCCTGCATCGACCTCCATGCCTTTCTCCGCAGCCGCTCTGAACGAGAGCCTCCGGGCCGTTCTTCCAGAGATTCTGGGAGAGCTGTTGTGCCCTACCCCTCCGGTACCGGCGGTGCTTGCGCCACCGGTACCGTCGAGCGTGGTGCCGGCTGGCCCATCGCCCGGGGTGAGGTCCCTGACGTCGGTGCCGCATGCGGTACCGACTGCGGCCACCTCCCAGGAGGGCTCCCCGACTACGTCGGCGGAGGGAGCTTCGCCGATGCGGGCGAGGGAGTCCACCTCTCGACGCCCCCATCGTGGACGTGGCTCCACGGAGTCGAGCCGGGCGCGGTTGCAGACGCAGGTTCGTGAGCTTGTGTCTGACACCGAGGGTGAGGCCTCGTGGGAAGAAGAGGAAGACATCAGATATTTCTCTGACGAGGAGTCTGAGGGTCTTCCTTCTGATCCCACTCCCTCTCCTGAAAGACAGCTTTCTCCGCCCGAGAGTCTGTCTTTCGCTTCCTTTGTCCGGGAGATGTCTACGGCCGTCCCCTTCCCGGTGGTTGTGGAGGACGAGCCCAGGGCTGAAATGTTTGAGCTCCTGGACTATCCTTCTCCACCTAAGGAAGCGTCCACAGTACCCATGCATCATGTCCTCAAAAAGACATTGCTGGCGAACTGGACCAAGCCATTAAGTAATCCCCACATCCCCAAGAAGATTGAGTCCCAGTACCGAATCCATGGGGACCCAGAGCTGATGCGCACCCAGTTGCCTCATGACTCTGGAGTTGTGGATTTGGCCCTAAAGAAGGCTAAGAGTTCTAGAGAGCATGCTTCGGCGCCCCCGGGCAAGGACTCTAGAACCTTAGACTCCTTTGGGAGGAAGGCCTACCATTCCTCTATGCTCTTGGCCAAAATTCAGTCTTACCAGCTCTACACGAGCATACATATGCGGAACAATGTGCGGCAGTTGGCGGGCTTGGTTGATGCTCTCCCCCCTGAGCAAGCTAAGCCTTTTCAGGAGGTGGTCAGGCAGCTGAAGGCGTGCAGAAAATTCCTGGCCAGAGGGGTGTATGACACCTTTGATGTTGCGTCCAGGGCCGCTGCTCAAGGTGTGGTGATGCGCAGGCTCTCATGGCTGCGCGCCTCCGACCTGGAGAATAGACTCTAGCAGCGGATTGCGGACTCGCCTTGCCGTGCGGATAACATTTTTGGAGAGAAGGTCGAGCAGGTGGTAGAGCATCTCCACCAGCGGGACACCACATTCGACAAGTTCTCCCGCCGGCAGCCTTCAGCATCTACCTCTACAGGTAGAAGATTTTTCGGGGGAAGGAAGACTGTTCCCTACTCTTCTGGCAAGCGTAGGTACAATCCTCCTTCTCGACAGCCTGTGGCCCAGGCTAAGCCCCAGCGCGCTCGCTCTCGTCAGCAGCGTGCGCCTCAGCAAGGCCCCTCGGCTCCCTAGCAAAAGCAAGGGGCGAGCTTTTGACTGGCTCCAGCAGAGCATAGCCGAAGTCCAAGTGTCAGTGCCGGGCGACCTGCCAGTCGGGAGGAGGTTGAAAGCTTTTCACCAAAGGTGGCCTCTCATAACCTCCGATCAGTGGGTTCTTCAAATAGTCCGGCAAGGATACACCCTCAATTTGGCCTCCAAACCTCCAAATTGCCCTCCGGGAGCTCAGTCTTACAGCTTCCAGCACAAGCAGGTACTTGCAGAGGAACTCTCCGCCCTTCTCAGCGCCAATGCGGTCGAGCCCGTGCCATCCGGGCAGGAAGGGCTGGGATTCTATTCCAGGTACTTCCTTGTGGAAAAGAAAACAGGGGGGATGCGTCCCATCCTAGACCTAAGGGCCCTGAACAAATATCTCGTAAAAGAAAAGTTCAGGATGCTTTCCCTGGGCACCCTTCTTCCCATGATTCAGGAAAACGATTGGCTATGCTCTCTGGACTTGAAGGACGCCTACACGCACATCCCGATACTGCCAGCTCACAGACAGTATCTGCGATTTCAGCTGGGCACACGTCACTTCCAGTACTGTGTGCTACCCTTTGGGCTCGCCTCTGCGCCCAGGGTGTTCACAAAGTGCTTGGCTGTGGTAGCAGCGGCACTTCGCAGGCTGGGGGTGCACGTGTTCCCATATCTCGACGATTGGCTGGTAAAGAACACATCCGAGGCAGGAGCCCTGCAGTCCATGCAGATGACTATTCGCCTCCTGGAGCTACTGGGGTTTGTGATAAATTATCCAAAGTCCCATCTTCTCCCAGTGCAGAAACTCGAATTCATAGGAGCTCTGTTGGATTCTCGGACGGCTCGCGCCTATCTTCCAGAGACGAGAGCCAACAACTTGTTGTCCCTCGTCTCGCGGGTGCAAGCGTCCCAGCAGATCACAGCTCGGCAGATGTTGAGATTGCTGGGCCACATGGCCTCCACAGTTCATGTGACTCCCATGGCCCGCCTTCACATGAGATCTGCTCAATGGACCCTAGCCTCCCAGTGGTATCAGGCTGCTGGGGGTCTAGAAGACGTGATCCATCTGTCCACGAGTTTTCTCAAATCCCTGTATTGGTGGACGATTTGGTCCAATTTGACTCTGGGACGTCCTTTCCAAATTCCTCAGCCACAAAAAGTGCTGACCACGGATGCGTCTCTCCTGGGATGGGGAGCTCATGTCGATGGGCTTCACACCCAAGGAAGCTGGTCCCTCCAGGAACGCGATCTGCAGATCAATCTTCTGGAGTTACGAGCGATCTGGAACGCTCTGAAGGCTTTCAGAGATCGGCTGTCCCACCAAATTATCCAAATTCAGACAGACAACCAGGTTGCCATGTATTACGTCAACAAGCAGGGGGGCACCGGATCTCGCCCCCTGTGTCAGGAAGCCGTCAGCATGTGGCTCTGGGCTCGCAGTCACGGCATGGTGCTCCAAGCCACATATCTGGCAGGCGTAAACAACAGTCTGGCCGACAGATTGAGGAAGATTATGCAACCTCACGAGTGGTCGCTCAATTCTCGTGTAGTGCGACAGATCTTCTAGGTGTGGGGCACCCCCTTGGTGGATCTCTTCGCATCTCGAGCCAACCACAAAGTCCCTCAGTTCTGTTCCAGGCTTCAGGCCCACGGCAGACTGGCATCGGATGCCTTCCTCCTGGACTGGGGAGAGGGTCTGCTGTATGCTTATCCTCCCATACCTCTGGTGGGGAAGACTTTGTTGAAACTCAAGCAAGACCGAGGCACCATGATTCTGATTGCTCCTTTTTGGCCGCGTCAGATCTGGTTCCCTCTTCTTCTGGAGTTGTCCTCCGAAGAACCGTGGAGATTGGAGTGTTTTCCGACCCTCATCACACAGGACGAGGGGGCGCTTCTGCATCCCAACCTCCGGTCCCTGGCTCTCACGGCCTGGATGTTGAGAGCGTAGACTTTGCCTCTTTGGGTCTGTCAGAGGGTGTCTCCCGCATCTTGCTTGCTTCCAGGAAAGACTCCACTAAGAGGAGTTACTTCTTTCTATGGAGGAGGTTTGCCGTCTGGTGTGACAGCAAGGCCCTAGATCCTCGCTCTTGTCCTACACAGACCCTGCTTGAATACCTTCTGCACTTGTCTGAGTCTGGTCTCAAGACCAACTCGGTAAGGGTTCACCTTAGTGCGATCAGTGCATACCATTACCGTGTGGAAGGTAAGCCGATCTCAGGACAGCCTTTAGTTGTTCGCTTCATGAGAGGTTTGCTTTTGTCAAAGGCCCCTGTCAAGCCTCCTACAGTGTCATGGGATCTCAATGTCGTTCTCACCCAGCTGATGAAACCTCCTTTTGAGCCACTGAATTCCTGCCATCTGAAGTACTTGACCTGGAAGGTCATTTTCTTGGTGGCAGTTACTTCAGCTCGTAGAGTCAGTGAGCTTCAGGCCCTGGTAGCCCAGGCCCCTTACACCAAATTTCATCATAACAGAGTAGTCCTCCGCACTCACCCTAAGTTTCTGCCAAAGGTTGTGTCGGAGTTCCATCTGAACCAGTCAATTGTCTTGCCAACATTCTTTCCCCGTCCTCATTCCTGCCCTGCTGAACGTCAGCTGCACACATTGGACTGCAAGAGAGCATTGGCCTTCTATCTGGAGCGGACACAGCCCAACAGACAGTCCGCCCAATTGTTTGTTTCTTTTGATCCCAATAGGAGGGGAGTGGCTGTGGGGAAACGCACCATATCCAATTGGCTAGCAGATTGCATTTCCTTCACTTACGCCCAGGCTGGGCTGGCTCTTGAGGGTCATGTCACGGCTCATAATGTTAGAGCCATGGCTGCGTCGGTAGCCCACTTGAAGTCAGCCACCATTGAAGAGATTTGCAAAGCTGCGACGTGGTCATCTGTCCACACATTCACATCTCATTACTGCCTGCAGCAGGATACCCGACGCGACAGTCGGTTCGGGCAGTCAGTTCTTCAGAACCTATTTGGGCTTTAGGATCCAACTCCACCCCCCGAGGGCCCTGTTTGTTCTGTTCCAGGCTGCACTCTCAGTTAGTTGGTAAATTTTTTAGGTCAATCTCAGTTATGTCCTCGCCGTTGCGAGGCCCAATTGACCATGGTTGTTGTTTTGAGTGAGCCTGGGGGCTAGGGATACCCCATCAGTGAGAACAAGCAGCCTGCTTGTCCTCGGAGAAAGCGAATGCTACATACCTGTAGAAGGTATTCTCCGAGGACAGCAGGCTGATTGTTCTCACAAACCCGCCCGCCTCCCCTTTGGAGTTGTGTCTTCCCTTGTATTTGTCTTGCTACATACTGGACTGACGAACACGAGCCGGTTCGGGCGGGAAGACGGCCGCGCATGCGCGGTGCGCATGGGCGCGCAAGGACTAGCAAAGGCCTTTGCTAGTGGAGGGGGCTGCCGTGGACGTCACCCATCAGTGAGAACAATCAGCCTGCTGTCCTCGGAGAATACCTTCTACAGGTATGTAGCATTCGCTATAAAGGATGAACTAAGTGGAAACTAAGGAGAGGACTGCTGGGCCTCAGCCTGCCCTTTGCCTTTCAGAAACCACACCCTGCTGGAGATCAGGAGGAACGGAGGGACTCATGGGTAGATGACCAAATTCCCTGCACTGTTCTGAGCGCTCTAAAATTAGCATTGGAACAGTACGGGGAAATAAAGCCCTGATGATCAAACTAATAGCATGCAAATTTGTGTGCTAATAGTTTTGATCATCAGGAGACTTAATGTGAGAGGATTGTGCCTGGGCATGCGCCCAAGGCACAGTCCTCCTACAGAAGTTGTTTGACAAGTCCAGGCTGAAAAAAAAAAAACCCAGACATGTGAAACAGTAACAGAAGGGGCTGGAGGTCCGGTAAACCACCTTGGACACAAGGGGCTGGGGGACTGGTGGACCTGCCCCCAGCGCCTCCATGCAAAACAGTTTCCCTGGTAGTCTAGTGGGCACCACCCCCATCCGCCCTTGTGGCCTAGTGCCCCTCCCCAAGCCCACTTCCCATAACTTTTGAAGCAGGAGGAGGGAGTAGCACTCCCTCCTTCTGTGAGCGCCACCTTCAAAATGGTGGCACCCTACCCAGTGCATCCTGGGATGTACTGGATGGGGCTTCAGTACTATATAAGACAGTTTCTCCCTTTTATGGTATTGAAGTCAGGATGCTGCCATTTTGAAGGCAGTACTTACTGAAGGAGGGAGTGCTACTCTCTGCTCCTGCTTCAAAAGCTACGGGGTGGGCGTGGTGCCCACTGGGCCACCAGGAAAACTGTTTTGCATGGGGGATGGAGGGGGCCGAGGGTTGGAGGTCCACCAGATCTCTATTCCCCTTTCCGGGGGGGTCCTGTAAGCATGCAAATGCATGTTGGACAGAGCTCCCCATTCCTCCCCAGTGTTTCACAAACCCTAATAAGGTTTGCTGCAAGAGCAGCGCCAGCGTTTGGCGTGCTACCCACCTAGCATTGGGGAGGAATACCTAATGCCCTGTTTAACATGTATTTGCATGCTACTTGCTCTCAGAGCCAGCAAGCTCATTGTTACGCAAGCTTGCCGGCTCTGATCATAGGGCGAAAGCAAAAGTGGGTGCTAGTTTGGCGCTAATGGCCTCTAGCGCACACATTTGCCGTTGATCATCGGCCCATCAGAGTCTGCTTTACAAAAGCAAACAGTCAGGGCTTAATTTTTTGCTTACTGCATGTACTGTAGATATTTTTCTTTCAGTTCAAGCATAATGTGTTTTACAAAGAGCAGGGTTCAGCACTGCTGCTGCTGTTTTAAAATAAAAATTCCTCTGTCTCCTCTCATTCCCTGTTCTGAAGTATTTAACAGGTCTCAGCCATTTATTTATTCTTGCCATTGTAATTTACAGCAAAGCTTTCATTTTTATTAATATTTGTCCTCCTTTTTGAAAAATGAGAGGGACTGTGTCTACACCCAAATTAAGATGTACAGCAAAGATTTAAAAATGTATAACCTGCACTTATCACAGCTCAAAGTGAGGAACAAATTAACATACACAGTTATTACAATTAAATCCATATAATACATAAAAACAAATAAAAATAGACTTTCCATCAACGCTCAAATCAATATATCCATATCACTGCCATCATAATATGCCACAAGTGCAATTCAAACATCTACATACCAAGAGCCTGTGAAAATAAAGCTTTCAATCGTTTCCTAAAAGCAACAATAGAGTCCACCATTCTCATGTCAAGTAGCAAATCATTTCATTTAAATGGCACACATAAGTAAATGACTTTGTGTGATTCAACTAACCAATACTGTTGACTAGCATACAATTTTAATTTCTTAGTGCTGTCACTTCTTAGTGATCTTGAAGAGGTATATAATACCATTGATGACAGAAAATATGATGGTGCTTCACCAAAATACAGGAAGCCAATGCAAAGAACAAAGTATTGGAGTAATACTTGCATAACATGTAGCTCTCTAACAATCTAGCTGCTGAATTTTGTATAGCTTGACATGCCTTAATCATAGTCCGAGACAATCCCAACCAATCGGACTAAAGTCAATGCCTGCATTACCATTCTAAAATTAGAAAATGCCAAAATCATCCTCAAACACCTACATAATCTTAACCGAAAGTAAGTAGAAATTGACCATTAAATTGAGATTTCATTGATATCGATGAATCCACAATTCCTAAGCTCTTAATCTCAGAACAAATTGAAATGCTTACAGTATCCACCACCAACATAGGAGGCAATGAGTCCAAAGGAGTTCTGCTACAAATAAGATCTCAGTTTTAGAGAGAGTTATAGCAAGGTCTCCTTGAATCTCCTGCAGATATACTTCTGCCCTAACAAAAGCATCATCTAAAGATCCAGTAGAAGGAAAAAATAAAAGATCATCAGTATGCAAGTGATAATAAACCTACAAATTCTTTATTGAAATACAGAGTAGCCACATATAAACATTAAGGTAGCCCAAAGGGTAGAAAACAGCTCTGATATCCAATGAAATAAGCAGAAACTTCTCTCCTCAAACCCTAACCTACTCCCATCTACTGTAGACAATAGAGAGATCTCTCTAATATGTTTTGTCTAAATCTATGTTGATGGTGACACAAAATAATATCTAAAAAAAATCCAACAGCTGTAATAAGCCTCATAAGTCTGCAGCAGCAAGCAGGTTATAGCGCGCCTCCATAGTGTACATCACTCCCATGGCTTGCCCCCATTTGAGAGAGAGTAGACTCTGGCTTCCCAGTGGTCTCAAGTTATGGGAAACCTGGCAGAGTTAGTTCACTCCCTACACCGGTGGACAATTCAAATTCTGTCTCCTCAGAAGACGTAGACAATGGGTGCATCCAACCTCGGATGGGAAGCTCATATAGATGGGCTTTACATCTAAGGGATGTGGTCTGCTCAAGAGACAGATCTCCACATCAACCTTCTGGAGCTAAGAGCCATTTGGAACGCGCTAAAGGCTTTCCGAGATCAGCTGCTGAACCAAATTGTTCTCATTCAAACCAACAACCAGGTTGTGATATACTATGTGAACAAGCAGGGGATATGGAATCCTAACCATTGTGTCAGATGGTAGGGATATGGCAGTGGGCTACCCTCCATGGGATGATTCTGCGGGCCATGTACCTAGCTGGCAAGGAGAACACCTGGCGGACAAACCGCAGGGTGATGCAACCTCTCAACATGGGCGTAACCTGCAAGATGTTTTAAGAGTAGGGCACACCCTCGGTGGTTCTTTTTGCCACTTATGACAACAACAAAGTTTCTCAGTTTTGTTCCAGACTCAGATCACATGACAAACTAGTGTCAGGTGCCTTTCTTCTCCATTGGGGGAAGGATTTTATGTGTGTGTATCGTCCTATACCTCTCATAGAGAACTTTACTGAAAGTTGAGCAAGATCGGGGAATGATGATCCTAATTGCTCCATTCTGTACAAGACAGATCTGGTTCCCCCATCTTCTGGAGTTGTCCTCCAAAGAACTGTGGAGATTGGAGTGGTCTCCGAATCTCATCACACAGAGCAAGGGGTCTGTTCTGCACCCCAGCCTCCAGTCCCTGACCCTCACAGCCTGGATGTTGAGAGTGTAGAATTTCAGTCTTTAAACCTGCCTGAATCTTACTTCCAGGAAAGATTCCACTAAATGTTGATGTTCTTTTAAATGGAGGAGGTTTGCCTTTGGTGTGAGGGCAAAGCCCTATATCCTCCTACTTGCCCTACACAAAAACTGCTTGAATATCTCCTGCATCTCTCTGAGTCAAATTTGAAAAACAATTCTGTAAGGGTACGCCTCAGTGCAATCAGTGTTTACTATCTATGCTGGGTCGGGGGGGGGGAGGGGGGAGGGGAAGCCCATCTCTACAGTTTCTAGTTGTTCGATTTATGATAGGTTTGCTATTAACAAAGCCCTCGGTCAAACCTCATACAATGTCATTGGGATATCAACATCATTCTCACCCAGCCGATGAAAGCTGTATTTGAGCCACTGGATACCTGTCATCTGAAATATCTGACCTGGAAAGTTGTATTTTTGGTGGTGATCACTTCAGTCTCAGAGTCAGTAAGCTTCAGGCCCTAGTAGCTGATTCACCTTACACTAAGTTCATACAGTGGTTCTTCACACGCACCCAAAGTTCCTTCCTAAAGTGGTGTCAGATTTTCATCTTAACCAGTAAGTTATTCTGCCAGTATTTTTCCCTAAACCTCATGTGGCACACTGCACACCTTGGCCTTCTATTTGGAGCAGACTAAAGCCCATAGAGAGTCCACCCAGCTTTTTGTTTCTCATGACCCAAACAGGTTGGAAGTAGCCATTGGCAAACACACTCTTTCCAGTTGACTAGTAGATTGCATCTCCTTCACTTATGCCCAGGCTGGGCTGATTGTTGAGGGATCATGTCACAGCTATTAACGGCAGAGCCATGGATGGCTACGTTGGTAGCCCACTAGAGATCAGCATTTATCAAGGAGATATGCAAGGCTGTGACATGCAGTCCACAATCCAGTAGAAGTAAATCTATTTTTTACTCGTTCCAAAAGTACAAAGACTAGGGGACACTCGATGAAATTACATGGAAATACTTTTAAAACAAATAGGAGGAAATATTTATTCACTCAGAGAACAGTTAAGCTCTGTAACTCTTTGCTGGAGGATGTGGTAACAGCGGTTAGCGTACCTGGGTTTAAAAAAGGTTTGGAAATTCCTGGAGGAAAAGTCCATACTCTGCTATTGAAACAGATATGGGAAGCAACTGCTTGCCCTGGGATTTGTAGTATGGAGTGTTGCCACAATTTGGGTTTCTTCCAGGTACTTGTGACGTGACTTGGCCACTGTTTGGAAAACAGGATACTGGACTAGATGGACCATTGGTCTGACCCAGTATGGCTACCCTTATGTTCACATCTTACTACTGCCTTGAGCAGGATACCCAATTTGACAGCCGGTTTGGACAGACAGACCTGCAGAATTTGTTTGGTATCTGGAATCCAACTCCACTCCCCAGGCTTATTTTTGTTCTGTTCCAGGCTTCACCTTCACAGCTAGTTGGCTGTATTTTCAGGTGAATTGACTTAGAGGCATCAACATTGAGTCCCTATTGTCCTAACTTTGTTCTGCACCTGGTAAGAATACATTGGGCCTGCTTGTCATCGGAGAAAGTGAAGTTACTCATTTGTAACAGGTGTTCTCTGAGGACAACAGGCCCAGTGTTTTCACATATCCTCCCATCTCTCCTTGGAGTTGTCTTGTTCAGCTATACCATTAGACTGAGGTACCCATGCATGTGCTGGGTGAGAAGGCACCTGTGCATGCACAGTTGGATTCTGCCAGAACTTTCCTAAAGCTATGCGCACTAGGCAACGTCTGCACCGGGCTCCATCGGATGGCATCACCTATATGTGAAAATACTGGGTTTGCTGTCCTCCGAGAGCATCTGCTACAGGGAGTAACTTAGCTTTCTGTACTTTAGGTTGTAGATACCCTATATACTGGCTTCTGATTAACACAAAATAATGGAGCATGTCAGAAAATGCTGCACAGTACATCATTCACTGCTGCATTACATCTACAAGTTGATATACAGTATGTGGCATGACAAGGAAAATATGGGCCCTGGGTTAGGCCGGAGAGTTTCACTCTTGCATGGATATAGGAGGGGTGTGCTGTTTAGCTTACATTGGTGTTGATCTTTATGAGAAAGGAATAGAGGATAAAGGTCAGATCGACCTTTTGAAGTTCAGTATTCCACACTGGGTGTAGCAAACATAGCTGAAAGAGAAGCATGAACTTTTGGAACACAAACGATGAAAGAACTGTATAACAGGGTGAGCATTTTTCTTATGATTATAATATTTTAAAACCTCCCCCATAAGATAATCACCGTCTTGGTTTTTATCTCACTATTCCAGACTGGCTGTTTTAGATAATTAGCAGAACATCACAAGTCCTTCCTGTGTCTTATGCAAAAAACGTTTTCCCTCCCAAAGATGGAAACAGTGAGATCTGAATTTGATATTTTGTGACACAGCATCATGAAACTCACTACTGCTTTGTTCTTTTTCATTGTTCCTCCTCTACCAAGCCACTTGGTACAGAAACCTGCAGTCATTATATTTGTACCCTACCTTATCAGTCTGAAGAGATTATCCAAAGGGGCTTTTAACAAATTCCTAATATATGGTTAAGACGAACACTGTATGTATTTTGGAGTTAAGATTGCCTTGAGATTCTTATTTAGCAGCTTCAGTGCTGGTTGATTAGGAGTGACAGGGCCTCTGACATATCCTTATCTTAGAGAGATCCCTAATCAGGGTCTGAGACAAACATGAAGATGATTTTTAAATTGCTGTTTTTGGAGTAAACTGGCTTTTGTCTGTCATTTTTCCTTCTGAAAGTTTGCTCCCTTGTAACCCAAGAGAAGGTACTGTGACAGCCCTCCCTATGAATAAATTGCAGTCATTAGTTAAGTGCTGTCGAATCAAATGATAAAAAGAAAATGATGCATTTTAAAAAAATTTGGCAATTTAATTTTATTACATATTTGTCTCCCACATTTTATAGATAGAACATAGAACTGGATATCAATTCCAGGAGACCGCCGTATGGTAATGGTATCTTTTTGAAGCATATTCACTTGATGCAAAAGGTACACTGCCGACACGCCCCCTTGAACTCTGGTCGTCCCCGCAATGGAAAGCAGTTGGGGACGCCCAAAATCGGCTTTCCATTATGCCGATTTGGCTGGCCCTGAGAGAAGGACACTCGACTTTACTTTATCTTTGTAAAGCTGCTTTAGAGCACTTCATGAGAATCAGTGAAGGTTTTTATGAACCAAAGAAAATTTGTAGTTAGCATTGATATTGTCAATATATTAAAAAAAAATTATTGTAAAAAGAGCAACATTGTTAAAATCTATTTGGAAATAAATTAAAAGTTAAAATAATTCTTTCCAAGCAAGGTTTTTGTGACCAGTGATGAACACCATGCCCCCAGTTAAAGCCACTGAAAACTGAAAGTAAGCGGTCGGGCGTTTTGAGGTCTTTTCCTTGCTTTTTAGAAATATTTTGTTAAAATCAAACATTATATTTCCATATAAATTTTATTGGATTCCTCTTTATATGTTTGGTTCCTTGATTTGTATGTGCCATTTTCAGGGCACAGACCGTAGAAGTCTGCCCAGCACTACACCTCCCACCACCGGCTCTGCCATCCAATCTTTGCTAAGCTTCTGAGGATCCATTCCTTCTGAATAGGATTCCTTTGTTTATCCCACTCATTTTTGAATTCTGTTACCATTTTCATCTCCACCACCTCCTGCGGGAGGGCATTCCAAGTATCCACCACTCTCTCCATGAAAAAATACTTCCTGCCATTTTTCTTGAGTCTGCCCCCCTTCAATCTCATTTCATGTCCTCTAGTTCTACCGCTTTCCCATCTACGGAAAAGGTTTGTTTGTGGATTAATACCTTTCAAATATTTGAATGTCTGTATCATATCACCCCTGTTTCTCCTTTCCTCCAGGGTATATATGTTCAGGTCACAAGTGTCTCCTCATACGTCTTGTAACGCAAATCCCATGGAAGGTTGGGCACATTTCTGTCTTCTTCAAATCCAGCAGAAGTTTATTCTGCTAAACATAGTCATTAAGATACCCTTCTTAATTTCTAATGGCAGTGTTAATCCTTATTAGCAGGGCCTGTATTAGATGTGCTGTAGCCCAGGATGGAAATTAGGGGGGAGGCTCCAAACCCACCAACAAACTGTCTCCATTTGTTCTGAGCAGACATGGGGATTCTTTTGGTGTGGGAAGTTGCCCTAGTTGCACCCCACCTCAGATCCAGCCCTGCTTATCGGTTCTGTGTGTTCTTCCTACTTAGTTCATAGTTTAGTTTGCTATACTACAAATAGTTAAAAAACATCTAAGCAATTTACAACAATAAAAATTAGGGAACAGAGAAGTTGTAATATAATGTAAGGAAACCTATAATACAAGTTTTATGTTATAAGGGAAGGGGATACATCCTAGAATCCTGAGGGAGCTCAGAAATCCTCATGGCTCCTCTTAAGGATATATTTAATAGATCTTTAGAGATGGAAGAGGTTCATGCTGGATTGGAGACGGCAGATATGGTCCCTCTGGGGACAGTTAAGAAGTGGGAAACTACAGGCTGGTAAGCTTCGCATTGGTGGTAGGAAAAATAATGGAGCCACTGCTGAAAGGAGAATTAACTTTCTGGAATCCAATATGGTTTTGCCAAAGGAAAATCCTGCCACCAAAAAAATATTAATTTAAATCAATTATAAAATTGAATGTATTGGGATATTTGTTTATGGTATGGGTTTAAATAATATATGAAAATATACAAAGTTAAAATGTAATGCTAAGATGTGCAGAGTGATGCACTTGAAGTGCAGAAATCCAAAGCAGATGTATGAGCCAGGAGGCGAGAAAAGCACAGCTCGGGAGAGGGACCTTGGGATGATGGTGTCTGAGGATTTCAAGGTGACAAAACAATGTGACAAGGTGGTGGCCATGGCCAGAAGAATGCTAGGCTGCATAGAGAGAGGTGTAGCTAGTAGAAGAAAGAAGGCGTTGATGCCCTTCTACAAGTCATTGATGAGACCCCACATGGAGTATTGTGTTCAGTTTTTGAGTCTGTAAAAAGACTTGACTGCTAGGGCAGTCTTCAGTTTTCCTCATGCTTCTTTTTACTACTTGGGAGTAAGACGATAGTCTAGCATGGCGGGAAAGATGCCGTGTACTGAGAAAGAGCAAAATCGACTGGTGGAAGACAAAATTGCGCCAGACCCATCGATACCCATGGTCATGCTGCAGGAGGACACGGTTCGGGAACCTGCCCAAAGTGTTGCTGCCATCCTCGGAGATAAGCTATCAAAGCTCCAATCATCAGTAGATGACATTAAGACCCGTTTGGAAACCCAAGGAGCTCGCCTGCAACAAGTGGAAGACCGCATGGCCCATTCGGAGGACTAGTTGGCCTCAGCTGAGAATCGGCTGCGGGTACTCGAGGAGGAAAATAAGACCCTTACCAATCACCTTGAAGATCAAGAAAACAGAGCCAGACGAAATAACATCAGATTAGTGGGCATTCCGGAGTCAGTTAAAGACAGCGAACTCCCCGCTCTAGTAGGCAGATGGCTCCCGGAGCAGCTGGGGTTCCCGGCGGTGGCCCTTCCTGTCAAGATAGAGCAAGCACATGGTCTGGAAGGCACTGTATTACCAGAGGGGGCCGACCACGCACGGTGATAGCTCAGGTCCTGTACTTTGCAGGCAAAGCTCAAATTATGGCACTCTACCGGCACAAACAGGGCTTATGCTACGAGGGTACACCCCTGCGGATTTTTCAGGATTACTCTAATCTGGTGGCAGGAAAGTGAAGAGCATTGGCCCCTCACTGCACGACCCTTTTCAAATGAGGCATGCAATTTTCACTGCAATACCCGGCAAAAGTCCGTCTACACTATCAAAACAAACAGCCAATAAACTGCAGGACTTTATAGAGTCGCTACCACCTGTGAAATAAAAAGTGGTTCATGACTGTGTTCGACATCTGCATTGGTAACACTTATCCTTTCGGGGCCAAATCCTTGCGTACACTGTCTCAACCTGAAAAAGGCGCGACACAGAAATTTTAAGGCTACATAAAGAACTACAACAACATTGGAAGCAACATATCCAGCAGCCCACTGCAGCCATCCAGACTAAGCTTCTGGAGGTTAAGAAATCCCTTAAAGACCTATTACTTCAGACAGCCCATGCCAATATTACTAACTAGTAAAAAAGCCCCGTTTCTGATGCAAATGAAACGGGGGCTAGCAAGGTTTTCTTCTGTGTGCATGTGGGAGTGTCCCCTCAGCTCTCTGTCCCCTCCCCCCTGGGAGTTGAGTCCTTCAGTGTTAAGTTTCCTGCTGTGTTTGTGTTACAGAGAGAGAGGGCTTCTGCCCTCTCTCCCCTCCCCCCTCTGAGTCCTTCACTGTTACAGAGAGAGCGATTTGATTTCGTGCTTTGCTGTGTTTTCCTTCACTGTTTGTGTTACAGAGAGAGCGAGGGCGGGGCAGACACTTATGGGGAAACCGGATATCTCTCCCCTTCACACTTCCGGCTGGAGGCTTCATTTAGAACGTTGGTGGTGCCTTTTATATATATTATAAATACCAGCTTCATAAATGGGGAAACAAAATGGGGAAATTACTGGCCCACCTGCTAAAACCTAAACACTCAAAATCCTACGTTGCAAAAATAAAAGATCGGGGGGGTCCCACACTCGGGTACCAAATATTTTAAACGCCTTCCAACAATTCTACAAGGATCTATATGCCCCTAGTGCATACAATGAACATAATAGATGCGTTCTTCTGTTCTCTGCCCCTCCTTCAGATATCTCCAGAACAACTGGCCTACCTTAACAAAGATATTGAAGCGGCAGAGGTACTAATGGCTATTAAGAATCTTAAATTGGCTAAAGCACTGGGCCCGGATGGCCTGGGAACAGAGTACTATAAAATCCTACGGACAAAGGTATGTGGACCATTGGCACGCATGGGAATGGGGGTGGTTCGAAAGGGGCAATTTGGATCACACCAAAACCATGCATACGTAGTCGTGCTCCCCAAGCCGGGGAGGGACAGAGAACTATTGGGCTCCTACAGACCTATCTCCCTATTAAACCAAGACCAAAAACTACTCGCCACTGTGTTGGCAACTAGACTTAATCACATTTTACCTGATCTTATTCATGAGGACTTTGTGCCTGGTCGCTACTCCTCTACCAATTAAAGTATTAGCAACTTTACAGAAGAAACATTTAGCTTCAGAGGAGGTTGTAGTGGCCAATCTTGATGAAGAAAAAACGTTTGATAACATGGGATTACTTATTTTGGGTACTCCCTCGATTTGGGATTCAGGGCACGTTTGTAAATTGGATCTGTACCATCTATAGCTGCCCTACAGTGCAGATTTTGGTACATGGCCAAAGATCATTGCCCTTTGACTTGCACCGGGGCACCAGACAGAGCTGCCCCTTGTCACCGCTACTTTTCTGTTGTCCTTAGAGCCTCTGGCAGCCCAACTCAGGACCTCCAGAGATATTCAGGGAGTACATAAGTAATGCCACACTGGGAAAAGACCAAGGGTCCATCGAGCCCAGCATCCTGTCCACGACAGCGGCCAATCCAGGCCAAGGGCACCTGGCGAGCTTCCCAAATGTACAAACATTCTATACATGTTATTCCTGGAATTGTGGATTTTTCCCAAGTCCATTTAGTAGTGGTCACAGAGAAAAACAGAGCCTTTACTCTTTTCTATTCCTTTCCTAATAATTCCTAGGATTATTTGCTTTTTTTGGCCACCACTTTTGCACACTGAGCAAATTTCAACATGTTGTCCATGACAACACCCAGGTGTTTTTCTTGTGGGAGTTGTTTGAGCAGAAGAAGCAGCTTACAACTTGTTTCTGAAATTTGGGGGAGGGGAAAACTATGGTTCTGGCCATAGTTATCACAGAGTTGAACAGCTCGGGAAGGTTTTGGAAATGAGGAGCAGCTATGGCCATGCAGAGCAGCACTGCTTTTTAATGTGATCTTCTCTCAGTATACAAGATGCTCATCAAGGTTAAAAGTCGTTTTAATTCTACATCTTCCCTCATTTAAAACTGTACGACTTACAAGAATTTTTGAACAATCTTTTTCCTATCAAGTTATCCTGATATGGAATGCATTACCCCTCTCTATAGACAAAGCATCTTGATATTCTACATTCCGTAAAAACTTATTTCAAAAATATCTATGTTTTATTATCTGCCTATTCATTGCAGTTTTCTTTTTTAATCTTATTGGAGGTAGAGAACTCAGAATCAGCATGTATGCAGATGACATGCTTCTCTTTGTTAGCAAGGCCAGGCAGAACATGCCCAAAATTGTACAAATTATTGAACACTTTGGCAGTTTTTCTGGGTTAAAAATTAATTATGATAAATCAGAGGCTTTAGCTCTGAATAACACATATCCTCCGGATTATTGAGGTGATTTTCCCCTGGGCAGAGCTCATGATACAATTAAATATTTAGGAATACATATAGGGCTGGATTTGCAGATGATGTATCGGAAAAATATCACTCAGAAAGTAGAACTTATTAAAGATCTTTGTCACCGATGGAAAGACCTCCCACTATCCCTTCTTGGGAGGGTAGCAGTTGTGAAGATGGTACTCTTCCCAAAACTTCTATATGTACTCCAAACCCTGCCTATTTGGGTCAAACCCTTAGAGGAGCGCCAATGTAAAAGTATCATCCACCAATTTATATGGCAGGCTCGTGGAGCACGCATCAGCTATGCCAAATTAATTTTGCCCAGGGATGGGAATGGCTTGCGCTTGCCGGACCTCCGTATGTACAATGTTGCAGCTATATTGAGACGGATTCGTGAGGGAATGGGATTATCACCTAAATTTGCAGCCCCAGATTTCATGGAGGGGTGGTGCCACCCCTTCACCTTTATCAACACCATGCATGGGTGGACCCCGGGAGCAGGGGTGCTGATGCTCCCACCTTTCTTTTGCATAATGCTTCGGGCCTGGAGATGGTGGCGGATTAGGACAGAGGGGAGCGCAAGAGTGTCACCATTCCTACAGTTTGTGGGGAATCAGAGATTCCTCCCCGGGATAGACTCTGCAAGATTCCATGAGTGGTAGTCCAAGGGATGTTTGGCGGTGGGAGACTTCTTACAGGTAAATGGGGATCGAATGCCATCCTTCAATCAGGTGATGTCCCGATGGGTCCTGCCCAACTCTCATTTTTTAATAATATATGCAGGCTAGGCACTATTGTACTTATCTCATACAATCACACCATACATCCTGATCATGGACAGATTCAGACAGAGCGCTTGTGGGAATTTCACACAAGACCAATACTCTGTCGAATTGGTATGGATTGCTTTGTAACCAGGCAGACTTAGGTCATCTTGATCAATTAGCGATGGACTGAACTAATGACTTGGGGGAAAATGTTTCTCCAGAAACCCTTAGCTTGCTTTTCTCAAACCTATGGTCGGGGGTCCCGCAGGCTGATCTCCAGGAAACTCAATTCAAGCTACTGCATAGGTCATATGTTACTAAGGCAAGGGGAAAGAAATTGAGGATGTGGCAAGATGACACTTGTGAGAAATGTGGGAGGGGGGGTGGGTACATGGCTTCATAGCTTCCTAGAGTGTCCCACCTTAGCTGTCATCTGGAGGGGTGCTTTGAATGTTGTGGAGACTGTTGTGGGACCCATCACTTGGGATTATACTTTTCTCATGCTGGGATGGGATCTGAATCTAAGGGAGCAAGGGATAAGACCTATGGGCACAAAAGTTTTACACTTGGCCGTTTTAATGGTATTTTGTGTTATTCTACGCCACTGGGTGGATGTCAGCCCTCCCAGCTATGCAGAGTGGCAGCGCAGAATGTTCGAGCTAGGCACCTATAAGCTCAAGAATGCTTCTCCAAGACATACCCTTGAATGGTAATACTATAAAACACTGTGGCTTTCATTTGTGCAGCGGTCTTTGATCCTGGAGAACTGGGTTCAATTCCCACTGCAGCTCCTTGTGACTCTGGGCAAGTCACTTAACCCTCCATTGCCTCAGGTACCAAAACTTAGATTGTGAGCCCTCTAGGGACAGAGAAAGTACCTGCATATAATGTGTATAGTGTTGTGTATGTCTAGTAGGGCTATAGAAATGATTAGTAGTAGTACCCGGGATGCCCTAGGGTTTTAGGGTTTGGATATCTGGGTGGCCCCAGCATGTAACCCTATGTCTGGCTTGATGTTAATACTGTTTGTGGGAGCGAATGTAAGGAGATGACTGTTGAAGTGAGAGAGTGGAAGGATGTTTGGTGCAACAGGTATGAGTGGGGCGTACAACTACATTCAAAAACAAGAAACCTCCGGAAGGTTCTGAGGGACAAGCATTCCATTTTACTGAGTTCAGAAGCTGTAGAGGGAGCAGAAATTCCAGAAGGATGAAGGGCGGTTCTGTACTAAATATGCCATTCCCTTTGTTTTCTTATATTATGTTTTTATGTAATCATATGCTTGCTACAGCTGTTGGCACATGATATTTGCATGTCTCTTTTTGCTCAATAAAGACATTTACAAAAAAATAAAAAAAAGTCCATCAGCCCAGTGTTGCCTCACACTGGGATTCCCCAACTAATTATAAAATTCATTATCACAGCATCAAGATAAGTACCTTCTTTGGTGTAGTTGTCCTTTTTAACACAACATCAAGGTAAGTACCTTCTTTGGTCCAGTAGTCCTGGCTTCAATGAGCTTCTCCATCAACTGCAGTATTCCATGCTTCAGGTCTCCTTCTCACTAGCTCCTCCTGGAAGTTGCTTTTTTTTTTTTTTTTTTTTTTAAATAGGGCTGATA
This sequence comes from Microcaecilia unicolor, assembly GCF_901765095.1. NCBI lineage: Eukaryota > Metazoa > Chordata > Amphibia > Gymnophiona > Siphonopidae > Microcaecilia > Microcaecilia unicolor. Next base: position 390,331,438 of record NC_044032.1, read on the forward strand.
ATAGTCTACTACACCCCTTTCTGGGACCCTCCTCCTAGTTCTGGAAGGGTCCAGAACCTTCTGGGTGCTTTCTTCTTAAAGGGGAATCCTCTGCTAGGGCCCTCCCTGGCCCCTATGTTCCTGGCCCTTACTGGCGCTCCCTCTAGTGATTCCTTTAGAGCATTATACAGGCTTTTCACTGTGAGAGTGCCCTCTGATGGCTTCTTCAGGGTAGGGCATGTCCTGTGTTTACAACAATAGATAGTAGACTAGGGAATAGTGGTGGATCACAAGATGGAAAAAGAATGGCAGTTGCTTTGGAAGTATCTAGTTTGAGTCCATTTTCTGATAGCCAGTTTGCAATAATACTCAGCTTCTGAGAAATGTTTATGGTTAATCTCACATGCCACTAATGTTCTATACTGCTTGTAATCGAATACTAACACTGTAATTTCTCATAACTTAATTGTAAGCCACATTGAACCGAAACTTGTTTTTGGATAATTGTGGGGTATAAGAATGAATAAATAAACTTAAATATTAGCAATTTATGGAGATGAGAGGATAAAGAATTTGGATATCATCTGTATAAATATAAAAAATGCCTTTGACCTTCTGCCATTATGAATCTGAATAAATCAGAGAATGCTGCTGTGCTTTTTCTCAAATATTGATCGGCTCCCCATGCAGACTTGTATCGCACTAAAATATATATAGGATGAACAGCTGAAGGAGAGAAGGCTTTAGGAAAGGAGATATGTATTTAATGGTACATTTAGTTCTATAACAAATTATAATCTAATTTGTCAAGTCAAAAAGATCAGTGACCTAAAGCCAGATGATAAAATAATAGGTGAATTGATTATTTCAAGCAATTTAGTTGGTATTGCTTGACATTTTGGTACCTTCAGTCAAGAAAGGGTGTTATTGCTTTCACCAAAACAAAGAAACGAAAAAGATCGCTTTGACCACAGCCTTGTAGTCAAGCCCTTCTACATCCTCAGCCTTTAGCTGTGAGGGCTTTCCTTGCTGAATTAATGTCACACACCAAGACATTTTTCTTTAGTATGTCTATAAAAAAAACCCAATAATAATAATTTAGGGCTCCTGGGCCATTACTAGCCATCTAAGCGATGTACTTGCATATAGCCCCAAGCCTTTAAACTGCACCACACTAAAACAGATCTCCCCCACCCACCTCCCACAAAAAGAAAAAAAAAACCCAACAAAATATTGTTGTTCAGGTATTAATGATAACAAAATGCCTTGTATCTCATGTCAGCACATTGTGGCCCTGGATCATGGCTGGAAAGAATTGACATCTGTTCTTGGTACGCAGCACGAGTAATATGTCCAAAACAAATTGGAGCCCTAATCCATCCATGTTTTTCTTTTATTCTCATTCTGTGTTCCAGCCCTTATAGTTGCAGTTCTGCGCTTTATACAGCTGAAGCCCAGGGTGCTGAATCCCTGGCTGAATGTGAGCGGTCTGGTTTCACTGTGCTTGGCCTCATTTGGAATGACACTGCTTGGAAATTTTCAGGTACAGAAGTTTTAAGAAGCATTACCCTTTCCCAGTGAGCTCATTGATGTGCACTTTGCTTCACTCAACTTCATTATTTTTTAAGCTTTAATTCTCTTTTAATTGCTTGTGGGGTCCTTGACACATTTCTTGAAAGAAAAGCTAAATTACTCACCAAAATTTTATTTTAAAAATCTTTTGGGCCAGTATCAAGTGCAAGTTATATGTTCACCAGTAGCCAGTGGTCATTTAACGTGCCTATCTCTGGATGTTTTGGCCTTATATGTATAGTATCTAGGCCAAAACTCTGTCTGAATGCGCTGATAACATCTGTATAGAAAGGGACCAAAATTTGTGTGGAGTAAGGAGGCATTTTCAGATTAAGTTTTATATACCCTCTCCTTGGGCATATCCAATGAAGATGGTTTACAAAATTAAAAACCTTGTAATTTGAGTTACAATGTCAAAAGAATATCAAAAGCCATAACTAAACATTTCAGAATAATAGCATAGCAAAAAAGTTCTAAAAAAATAAAACTTGAGTATTCCTTACACTTTTCATACTGGAATTATCCATTATTTGGATAGCAGCGATTTTCAGCTTTAGACGTATAGCAGCAGCATGACGACTGTATATTGTGCCATAGACTATACGTATAGCAGCATTGAATATATGCATACATTTAAATGCCAATATCATTTAAATTGATGTGGTCACTGCCTCTGTTGTGTAACTTGTATTTCAACTGTTGTGTTTATTTTTTGGTTTTGTTTTTATTGATATTCCATTGCAACTTTGTAAACTGCTTTCTTATTATTGCAAAAGACTGTATAGAAAATTTTGTAATGTTAAGTAATAATGACCTCATACATAATATTTTTCCATCGACAAGCAAGATTGAGTCAGGCATATAAGTGGGTGATGTCATCTGACAGTGACGGGATGGAACTGCTCTTCCAGAGTTCAGAAGTTAATGTAAAATTCCAAGCAAATTCTTTCTGTCTGGAATGGTGGTATACCAGACTACTCAAGACATGTCTTGAGAGACATCATCTTCATCGCTCTTACTTGGCTTGGAGTGCTGCTCCTTGCAAACGTGGGAAGTACAGAGGCCCAAGAGTCCCATATACAGAGAAGCATTTTGTGGCATTCTCTCCTTCTTGCTGTTTCACATTGGAGGTTCCTATGCTGTTCTACTGTTCTCTGGCTCAGAGTCTTATTGATACATTGAGTCCTGCTGTGCACTTAGCTTCCATGGGCTCTGTGCATTAGTTGCACAGTGGCATACCAGCACATTCACTCCTGTTAGGAGAAGGTGCTTACACTTATGGTCTATACAGCTCTGAACTGCGTAGTGCCAGTACATTGTCTATGTCACATCCTCGTATTTCAAAACACATGTTCACCTTGTACAATGGTTTATGCCTTCTATGTCAGTTATTAATAGTGATCACCACCATAGCCTAAAGAGCAGTGTTGCTCCTAAAACCTTAGTACTGCATGGAAAGACACTCATTCAGGTCACTTTGTCTTGCTGTTTTCTATGTTGCGCTCAGAGCATGAGCTTATGCATCATTTGTGCTATCTTCTCTGGCTTCCATTTCATGTGGAGCAATGACAAGGGGGTGTCTACAGGAATTCTATTTGATCCTTTCCTCTGCTGTAGAGAAATGAGTTTTAGTTGAGGACATTCGTATCCAAAATTTCTCAACAATATAGCTGACGAAATTTAGCAGGAAACAGAACCAATCTTCTGGCATCTTAGGTCTTCTAAATGAGGGTTCAAACATGACAATAACAGTACCTATTCATGGCATGCTGAAGGATCAACATTTTCGTAGGTGGCAGAACCCACTTACCATTCAGCCTGTTTCCAAAAGATTGAACATGAAGTATACACACCTGTCACCTCCAGCTCACACTCTTCAGTAGTAGTTGAAGCAGCCATGAGAAAACCAAAGGACTGCAGAGATTTCTCAACATTCATTGGGGAAAGGATCCCCATTTGTTAGGTTGGAGAAGAAAACCTTCAATGGAGTTATGCTACCTATCATCCCTACATGGTTTGGAGCATGCATATTATGGTTTAGAAAGGTGCCTAGTGTGGCTGTGAGCTTCCAGTTTCTGCAAAGATGTCTTTCTTCAATTTCATAGAGGCCTTTTGTAAGAAAGACTTGCTGTTTGGAGAGAAGCTGAAAGAGACATATGATATGATTAAAGACCACCATTCTACTCTTCAGCAGTTCAGTTTTCTTCTATGATCACCTCTGCTGAAATACACTTTCATTCAGTATTTAAGTGACTGACTATTACAGTACTTCCAAAATTATTACCAGAAATGCTCAGCAAGCTTAAAAGCAACCCAAGGCAAAGAGAAGGCTCAACCTACACAAGTGAGCCTTACTTATTGTAAGCAACAGCCTTCTCTCTGTAATGCATACCTCTAGCATCTGTCCTACATGCAGAGGACAATGTTCAATTCTTCCTAACAGCTTGGCAAAAGGTCAAGATGGACACATGGATTCCCTCCATATTCCAGGAGAGATACGATTTCCAATTCATTTTCCATCCCCTGGATTGTCCTTTATCATGGATCCCATGTCCTTCCAGGATCCCAGTCTTTTATAGGAGAAAGTCCATCTTCTATTCCAGGCCAAGTCCCTAGATGATGATCCTCCTTAGGAGAAGAATTGAGGTTTCAACTCAAGATACATCTCATCCCAAAGAAGACAAGAAGCTTATATCCTCTACTATATCTAAGAAATCTCAACAGTTTCCTTCTCAAGGAAAAGTTCAGAATGATAACTTTTCCCTCCATTCTTCCTTTTCTTACCAAAGGAGATCAGATATGTACCCTGGATATCAAGGATACGTACACACATATTCCAGACTATCCTTCTTACAAGATGTATAACTCATGTTTATCCTTTGATCCAAACATTTCCGGTATAAAGTCCTAGCGTTTTGTCAGCCTTGGGTGTTTTTGAAGTACCTTGTGGTGGCAGCCATTGCCTTCAGAAATAAGGGCATCTACTATTTCCGTACCTGGATGACTGGTTTCAAGGAGCTCAGTCAGAGCTACAGGCCTTAACTATCCTGAAAGAAACAATTGTTTTTCTTTCATCTCTAAGATGATAAAAACATAAGAACCAGAACAGCCATACTGGACAGGATGTGATGTCATCATCAGCGATGGCCACTTGAGATCTCAGCTCCCTGTTTCTAATCAGCTACAAATCTAAGCCATCAGCCAAGCAATTGAACCCTTTATTAGTGGCCAAAGACTATCTTGCCAGTGCGGGAGTATGTCCTATGCCTCAGTAGTGCAGGCACCATGACCAGAGGCAGATTTTATGGTGGTGGCACCACAGGGCCTTCTTAGCACCCACTCCCATGGAATGTTGCCAATATGGGTTTCTGCCAGGTCCTTGTTACCTGGCTTGGCCACTGTTGGAAATAGGATACTGGGTTAGATGGATCGTTGGTCTGACCCTATATGGCTATTCTTATGTTCTTATGTGCCAGTGTACACACCCCAGTGGGGACTCTGTTTCTGGATTTGGTGAGTGAATTGCACCTTTGAGGATATAAAAGCTGTTCGCCTAGAAATTCCTATCTTGGGTGTCGACCTGAGGAAAGAGATGGCGGATTTTGGCCTTCAGTTGGAAGAGACTGATCAAAGGCTTAATGTCCATTCCATGGCCACAATTACTGTAGACAAGTAAGTTGGGAATTTAAAAACAGACATACAAGATGTGACACTAAAGTTGGAAGACCTGGAAAACAGGTCACTTAGGTGCAACATCAGAATATGGAGCGGTACCTGAACTCCTGGATTACCTAAACTGTGAGTGGGTTGTCAAACGAATCCCCAGTCAGCTGTTTTCTGAAGGTGGTGAACCTACCCCCACAAGAACATGTGGAGATTGTACGAGCATACAGAACTCTAGGACAGGTGTGCCCAAACTCAGCTAGCGATATTATCGCTTATTTCCAGAGCTATAAAATCAAGGAAGTGGTTCTGAAAAAGGCACATGCAAAGTCAAATTGTCTGGAAAACTTATGACATCTTCCTGTTCCATGATATAGCTGCAGCTACACTATGTCGGCAGGGTGAACTTCGTTACCTCACCTCTTGGCTGCAAGCAAAGGGGATCAAATATTTCTGGCAGTTCCCCTTTGCACTTTCTGCTACCAAGGTTGGCCAATTGCATCATGTTCACTCTGAGGAAGTGATGAAATTTTGCCCAACAGAACCTCAGAGCATGGCACTGGAGGAGCAGTAACGTCCTAAGAACGTCTCAAGTGGCAGCGCACCACCAGAGGCCAAGGTTGTCTCGGCAGACAGGCATCCAACCTGGATGCGCCCAGAGTACCTCCAAGCTGAACTTAGCATACACATAGCGTCGCCATAGAAACAAAAAAACTGCCTGATTTAAACAGTATTTGACAATGGAAGGAGCATGTGCTGTTGCTAAAGTGGATAATCACAATCTGAATATTTATCATATGGTGAGCTGTAAGGTAGATAACTCTGTTGCTGGGAAATATGGAGTTTCTGATACAGAACTGGAGGTGCAGGATTTATATTAAGATCCTGTTCAATGCTGTAGAGAATCCATTCCCATTGTGAAGAATTTATTGAATGAAACTATCAATTATAATGGTGGTTTTAGCTGAAACTAGCATGGGGGGGGGGGGGGCTACTTTATATATGGAAGGCCCTGGTGTCTTATATTGCTAATTTAAAAGGGAAAGGGGGTGGAAGTGTTAAATTGGGTTGTGCCCCCCCCCCAAAGATATTTCTGGCTAGAGAGAAAGTAGATGATGCTAGATGGGTAGGTGGTAGGGAGAAGAGAGAAGTGACAATGCTAGATGGAGGGAGGGAAAATGAGAGAATAACAAATGCTGATTTATAGGATGCAGAGGAGCACCAGAAACCTAGCACCAACCCAGAAAAATGGTGCCCCTGCCTCCACCATTAGACTACTTTTCTAGTTCAGGATTCAGGGAATTTATTTCTTACAGTAAACATGGCTAAAATCAAGAAGGCCATGATCCAGGAGACCAGGGGCCTAAAGATTAAGCAACCTCAAAAATTCAAAGGGCATTTTCACCTGGGTGAACATGCTATTCCCATAAGAGGCTGGTCTGTAGCATGTACTTACAGCTAGAGTGACTCCCCGAGGTAACTGAACAGTGGAACATAGTGGGTCAGATATTTAACCTCACTGCAGCGTCATTTAGGGCTGTTGAAACAGGTGAGCAAACAGGATGAATACAGCGGGTGCCAAGCCAGAGTTTGTACCATGATGCCCTTTAGCACCACTATGAGTCTGAACACAGGGAAATGTTGAAATCAGTCCTCTTATCCGCCTTTCTTCATTAAATCAATCCCATTGTGTGCTTAGCTTTTTACCTGTAGTTTTTCCCTTTGGCTACTAGAGGCTACTTCAGGTTGATTATGCATGACTCTTGGCATTCCAGTGATTCATAGACTACACTTTTTTTTTCCTTTGTAGCTTACAAATGATGAGGAAATACATAACATTGGCACAGCCATGACTTTTGGCTTTGGCACATTAACCTGCTGGATTCAGTCTGCTTTGACTCTCCGAGTAAATGTCAAAAATGAAGGAAGAAAAGTTGGGATCCCCAGGGTTATTTTGGCAGCCACCATAACCCTGTGTGTGATCCTCTGTATCCTTTCTGCCATCTGCTTAAAGCAAGTGAAAATATTGGATGACTTGGTAACCCGCTTAAAGGGGATTCAAGGACCAGCTTCATGGTTGGGAGATGCAGTACTCCTGGTGACATGTTCATCCTTGGCATAATTACGCTGTCTCTGTTTGGGATGGTAACTTATTTTTATAAAGACTATTAAATAAGTTTTTTTTATTTTTGTCCTTATTGTCCCTTTTACCGTCCCATCTTCTTTCCAAGTCCCTCTTAACGCAGACATAGTGAGAGAGAGAGAGAGTGTTTGACATGGGGAAGTACAAGGAGATATGAACTTAAGAGTAGGTTATTTCTTTTAAATTGGCTCTGGTAGGAGAGAATAGCTTTTTTGTTTTATTTTAATTACCTATGATCCAAGAAAATGGCCACTGGGGTCTAGGCCTCCACCCCTGTCTTGTTGAGGTGCTTTCAAAGTGAGCACCAATGTACATAAGTATTGCCATACTGGGAAAGACCAAAGGTCCATCGAGTCCAGCATCCTGTTTCCAACAGTGGCCAATCCAGGTCACAAATACCCGGCAAGATCCCAAAAATGTACAAAACATTTTATACTGCTTATCCCAGAAATAGTGGATTTTCCCCAAGTCCATTTAATAACAGTCTATGGACTTTTCCTTTAGGAAGCCGTCCAGACCTTTTTTTAAACTCCGCTAAGCTAACTGCCTTTACCACATTCTCTGGCAATGAATTCCAGAGTTTAATTACACGTTGAGTGAAGAAAACTTTTCTCCGATTCGTTTTAAATTTACTATCTTGTAGCTTCATCGCATGCCCCCTAGTCCTAGTATTTTTGGAAAGCGTGAACAGACGCTTCACATCTACCCATTCAACTCCACTCATTATTTTATAGACCTCTATCATATCTCCCCTCAGCCGCCTTTTCTCCAAGCTGAAGAGCCCTAGCCACTTTAGCCTTTCCTCATAGGGAAGTCGTCCCATCCCCTTTTATCATTTTTGTTGCCCTTCTCTGCACCTTTTCTAATTCCACTATATCTTTTTTGAGATGCGGCGACCAGAATTGAACACAATATTCGAGGTGCGGTCGCACCATGGTGCGATACAAAGGCATTATAACATCCTCATTTTTGTTTTCCATTCCTTTCCTAATAATACCTATTTGCTTTCTTAGCCGCAGCAGCACACTGAGCAGAAGGTTTCAACGTATCATCGACGACGACACCTAGATCCCTTTCTTGGTCCGTGACTCCTAACGTGGAACCTTGCATGACGTAGCTATAATTCAGGTTCCTCTTTCCCACATGCATCACTTTGCACTTGCTCACATTAAACGTCATCTGCCATTTAGACGCCCAGTCTCCCAGTCTAGTAAGGTCCTCTTGTAATTTTTCACAATCCTCCTGCGATTTAACAACTTTGAATAACTTTATATCATCAGCAAATTTAATTACCTCACTAGTTACTCCCATCTCTAGGTCATTTTTAAATATGTTAAAAAGCAGCGGTCCCAGCACAGAGCCCTGGGGAACCCCACTAACTACCCTTCTCCATTGAGAATACTAACCATTTAACCCTACTCTCTGTTTTCTATCTTTTAACCAATTTTTAATCCACAATAGAACACTACCTCCTATCCCATGACTCTCCAATTTCCTCTGGAGTCTTTCATGAGGTACTTTGTCAAACGCCTTCTGAAAATCCAGATACACAATATCAACCGGCTCCCCTTTATCCACATGTTTGTTCACCCCTTCAAAGAAATGTAGTAGATTGGTGAGGCAAGATTTCCCTTCACTAAATCCATGCAGAGGCTGGAGGCATGATAGCACAGAAAGACAGAGGATGACAGAGTTAGAACCGCAACCGAGTGGAAGGTGAGGAAAGGGGTGTTGTCAGTGACATGCCACAGGGATTGATCCTTGGTGCAGTTCTCTTCAGTGTTTTATAAGTGACATTGTGGACAGGCTGTCAGCAAAGGTTTGCCTCTTTGTGAATGATACCAAAATCTGCAACAGGAGAGATGCACTGGTAGGAGTGAAAAACATGAGGAAGGATCTACCAAAGCTTAAGAAATTAGTTTGTCAGCTAAGCTTTGATGCTTTAAACAAAAACAGCAACAAAAAAAGTACAGGATCATGTATTTGAGCTGCAAATACTTAAATGGTACAGTATAGTGGGTGAAGCTTTGTGCATGAAAGAAGAGTGGGATTTTGGCTGATCATATCTGATGATCTTAAGGTGGCCAATCAGGTAGATAAGGTGATGGCATACACCAGAAGGTGGAATAGCCAGTGGTGAAAAAGAAGCGATAGTACCTCTGCATAAGTTTCTGAGACCTCATTTGGAATACTGTGAGCAATTTCAGAGACTGCACCTTCAAAAAGATATAAATCAAATGGAGTTGTTCCAGAGTGCGGCTATTAAAAGAGTTATTATTCTTTGACAAAAGCATATTGAGACAGACTTAAATATCTAAATATTCATACTTCTGGAGGGAGTGCAGGAGAAAGGAGATATGATAGAGACATTAAAATTAAAATACCTCCATGGTATAAATGCACATGAGGTGGGTCTTTTTGAATTGAAAGGACAGGGCTAGTTCTAAGAAAGGAAACTTAGAATGATGAGTCATAGGATGAATGTAAAAGAGGACAGACTCAGAAATACTTCTTCACAGAAAAGATGGTGAATTTGTGAAACGGCCTCCTGGTGGAGACGACTGTGTTTGAATTCAAGCAAGCTTGGGACAAGTACATAGGATCTGTAAAGGAGAGGAAAGGATAATAGATGGCATGGATAGGTAGACCTATTTGCCTTCATTTTCTATGTATGTTTCTTGCTAAGCCAATTCTAGTTTTACCAACTAGCATCAACGGACTTGCAGTCCTGCTTTTTTCTATATGATACCTTGGTGTTTCTGATTTTTTTGTTTTATATTTTGTTCTTTTGCCTTTTGTTAGTGATGATTTTTTTCTGGCCATACCTCTAGTGCAGCAGAATACGGACTTTCCTTGAGGCCAGAGCCGGGCAATCTGTGATTTGCAGAGGCAAGAGCCTGGCCCTTACTTACCATACCCATACTAGGCCCCTAGTTTGGCTTTCAGATCCAAAGATGTACCTATCCTTAACTTGGCAGCATTAGCTCTACCATTGAGTGACTATTTTTTTTTTGCACATGGCTCTGCTTTTCATCTCCTACTAACTTGTACAAATGAGGCCCCAGAATGAGTTTCTGCACATTGGCCTGGGAAGGAGATGCTTTTATCCTTATGACCGTGTCACTTCATTACAGCTGCAGGATCTGAGATCAGATTGGTGCTGTGCATTCATTTTACTAGCCCAAAAATCTTGACTTCTAGTAATGAAAGAAAAAGCTATGAATTGGTGAAAATTCCTCAGCCCATTTTCCTACCGAAAGAGTATGTATTATAGCAGTTGAAAAATCTGGATTGTTTTTTAATCTAGTGCTAGCCCTTCAGTGGCCTCCACACTGTTAAGCATGCTTAAAAAATAATAATTTTTATTTCTAACCTTAGAGGCAAACATTGTTATAGAACAAACACTGCTGGTGGGTTAGATACACTAACAGCATATGTAACCTATACCATCCTGATCTCCTTGTATTTTCTCTAACTCCTCCCCAAGATTTTATCCTGATGTCACAAGGCATCCACATGCATGCAGCCCGGATCCAGTGGACCCTGGTCATGTGCTTTGTCTTTTATTTTGGCACTTTTGCAGTGGAGTTCAGGCATTATCGATTTGAGATTGTGTGCACGGAGTTCCAAGAGACCTTCCTCAGTTTCTCGGAGAATCTGTCTGAAGCTTCAGAGTACCAAACGGATCAAGTGTAAGCTCACTAATGGTGTGCAGGATTGAGTGACCAGAACATTCACTTTCTCTTGCAAGCATGACATAGTTTTACTTGCTCGTCTTCCTGCACAGTCTTGTGTGTGCACTGCCAGAGGACCTCAGGTTTGGTATCTAGAGCCACTGAAATCACAAGCATCTATGTGACCAGGACTTGGCAAGTTTCCATTTAACAGAAAGAGCATCCTCTTCAGTGTGTAGTAAGCAAATATGGTATGTTTGGATATTGTACTCTTTCATTCATTTTATTGACCTCATTTGATAGGACAAATAAGTGATCAGAGTGGGAAAAGGAGGATAATGTTCCACTGTTATTCAGGGAAGTAGCCTGTGGATGACTGGTTCAGAAACTGTGGCATTCTTTTACCAAGCTGCGGGAACAAGGGCCCTGTAGTGGTGGGGACTGTTTTTCCTGCGCACCAGGGTCCTTTTTACCGTAGCGGGTAAGAAGCAACCCCCCCCCCCCCCCCCCCCAAAAAAGGCCATGCAATAAGCTAACTCTTACCGTGTGGCCATGCAGCGGGGAACATTTACCGTCACCCACTGAGATGGCGGTACGGGCTTCCGCGGTAACCTGGCAGTGCACTGCAATGCCTGATTACCACTGTGCCTATTTCTGTGGTTTGTTTTCCCCAAAAATGGTGCACACATGACCCAGAACTACCGCCGGCAGCTGTGTTGGGTCGCTGGTAGTCCTGGAATCCCATACGGTAAACCTGTGTTGAGCTTACCGCTGCTTTGTAAACGGGCCCCTGTATCCTGTGGCGCTTACTGAGAGCAAGTCCTAGAAGCCACCTGACACTGAAGATGTTCCTGGGGCTAATGGTCATTTTGTTGCAGAACAAGGATAATGTAAAAGCCAATGTAGAGGTTGTTCAAAAGCACTGGTGCCATCAGTGGTGGGACCAAACACATACATACTTTTTCCAAAAACATCTGGGCCACTTGTGCATTATACAGTTAAAATTATCTATCTAAAAAGGGGATTGGATTTGGGGCATTCTGGGGTTGGTGAGTCTAAGCAACAATCTTCAGCCAGTGAGGGGATAATTCTGTAAAGTGGGTGCCAACATTTGTGTGCTGATTCTGCATGTACATGATTAGAATAGTGGCATATATATGGGGTATGTATGCACATATGTGTATAAATGGGCAAGCCCATCTTCCCAGGTACAAAACTTAAGATTGTGAGCCTACTAAACACACATCAGTAGAGTACCTCTATGTAAGATGTAAATCGCTTTGGTTGTACTATATAGAAAGGCAGTATATCAAGACGCACATATCATACATAGCACATATATTACAGTTAAGTGTAAACATAGGTGGAGCATGGGTGGGACTCACACTTACATGCAGAATAGTTTATAATTCAAGCTTGAAATACTGCTAAATTTCACATGAAAAGTACAGTGGTATAAAATTAAAATATACAGAAGGAAAGGCCATGTGTAATAGTAAAGCACATTCACACCATAAAAGCAACGAAGAAAGAACATATCAAGAATATAATCATCAGTAGATACCCAGAACATCAAACCCACTAATCCCCAGAAAGAGTAATATCAAAGTGCTCATGCCTAAATTATAGGCACATATTTTGGCTGTTAAATTAGTATTCCATAAAGAGAAGTAGACTGCGAAATATGGATGTACAGTTACAGAATTGCACTCCATGAGGGTAATTCTGTAAGCGGGCACCTATATTTGGGTGCCATGAACATGCTTATTTAGGGTCTATTCTAATATTAAAAAAAAAAAAAAAAGTAGGCATGGCAATTTGGCTGGCCACGACAGGTCAAATTCACATTGACATTTTGTAAACTGAAAGGGATTCCATGCTTTTGTCCCCCACAGGAAAGAAAACAGCATGGAATAGTTATGATGAAAGAGAAAAATAAATTGACCCTTCTGTTCCGATTCTTCTGCTTTGGGTAGGTGACTGTATAAATTCTCATCCTCAACCCATAAGAACACAAGAATAGACATACTGGGTCAGACCAATGGTCCCTCTACCCAGTATCCTGCTTCGAACAGTGGCCAATCCAAGTTGCAAGTACCTGGCAGAAACCCAATTAGTAGCAACATTCCATGCTATCAATTCCAGGGCAAACAGTGGCTTCTCCCATGTCTATCTCAATAGCAGACTTTTCCTCCAGGAACTTGTCCAAACCCTTTTTTAAACCCAGACATGCTAACTGTTGTTACCACATCCTCTGGCAACGAGTTCCAGAGCTTAACTATTCGTTAAGTGAAAAAATATTTTCTCCTATTATTTTAAAAGTAGTACCATGTAACTTCATTGAGTGTCCCCTAGTGTTTGTACATTTTGAAAGAGTAAAAAATCAATTCACTTTTACCCATTCTACACCAGTCAGGATTTTGTTAGGCCTCTGTTATATCCATCCCTTAGCTGTCTCTTTTCTAAGCTGAAGACCCTAATCTCTTTAGCCTTTCCTCATATTAGAGGAGTTCCATCCCCTTTTGTCATTTGGTTGCCCTTCTTTGAACCTTTTCGAATTCCATTATATCTTTTTTGAGATATAGCAACCAGAATTGCTCACAATGCTCAAGGTGAGGTTGCACCATGGAGCGATACAGAAGCATTATTATATTTTTTGTCTTATTTTCCATCCCTTTCCTAATAATTCCTAACATCCTGTTTGTGTTTTTGGCCACCGCTGTACCCTGGCCAGAATATTTCAGTGTACTGTCTACAGTGACACCTAAGGTGGATCCTAGCGTCAAGTAACTGATTTAGATTATTCTTCCCAATGTGCATCGCTTTGCATTTGTCCACATTAAATTTCATCTGCCAACTTCCTAAGGTCTTCCTGCAATTTTTCAGTCTGCATGTGTTTTAAGAACTTTGAATAGTTTTGTGTCATCTGCAGATTTTAATCACCTCACTTGTTGTTCCCATTTCCAGATCATTTATAAATGTTAAATGGCACCGGTCCCAGTACAGATCCCTGCAGCACTCTACTCTTCACCCTTCTCCACTGATAGCAGAACATTGCCTCTTTTCCCATGGTGTTTTAATTTTCATACACTCTGTCAAAAGCTTTCAGAAAATCTAGATACACCACATCAACCAAATCAACTTTATCCACTTGTTTATTCATGCCTTCAAAGAAGTTAAGAAAATTGGTGAGGCATAACTTCCCTTGGCTGAATCTATGCTGTCTCTGTTGAGTAATTTTATTCTTTATAATAGTTTCCACTATTGTGCCCAACCCCCGTTCTCTACCCTCCATGTTTATTACCTGACCATAACCCTTTTCAAGCCACTGCCCTCCATATCAATCCCAGGCATGCTCAAAATATGTTAAACTTCTGGTAGGCCATTCTAGGCCTTGTCATCTTCCTCTATGATTATTATAAAATCAACACCCAAATCATATTTAGTATTTTAATACTAGGTTTTCTAATAATCCATAGTAGAGAGGTGTGGTAGCCGTGTTAGTCCACTTTTAAAGCTAATCAATAGAAACAAAATAAAACATGGAAAAGAAAATAAGATGATACCTTTTTTATTGGACATAACTTAATACATTTCTTGATTAGCTTTCGAAGGTTGTCCATCATCAGATCGGAAATAAGCAGTATATATAAGTGAAACATCAAAGCATTCCAGTGACAGTCTAAGACCTTTGAAGTCAGAATGATTAAATATTTTGACACCCACCAGACAGGACTTAACAAAGAGCTGGGTTTTCTAGCACATTATAAACCATAAAATTGTACTGCTTTGTCACCCTCCTGTCTCCATGCATATCCCCCTGTCCCTCTTCCTGTCTCTCACCTATCCACCACCATCCTGTTAGACTGTCACTGGAATGCTTTGATGTTTTACTTATATACAGTGGGGGAAATAAGTATTTGATCCCTTGCTGATTTTGTAAGTTTGCCCACTGACAAAGACATGAGCAGCCCATAATTGAAGGGTAGGTTATTGGTAACAGTGAGAGATAGCACATCACAAATTAAATCCGGAAAATCACATTGTGGAAAGTATATGAATTTATTTGCATTCTGCAGAGGGAAATAAGTATTTAATCCCTCTGGCAAACAAGACCTAATACTTGGTGGCAAAACCCTTGTTGGCAAGCACAGCGGTCAGACGTCTTCTGTAGTTGATGATGAGGTTTGCACACATGTCAGGAGGAATTTTGGTCCACTCCTCTTTGCAGATCATCTCTAAATCATTAAGAGTTCTGGGCTGTCGCTTGGCAACTCGCATCTTCAGCTCCCTCCATAAGTTTTCAATGGGATTAAGGTCTGGTGACTGGCTAGGCCACTCCATGACCCTAATGTGCTTCTTCCTGAGCCACTCCTTTGTTGCCTTGGCTGTATGTTTTGGGTCATTGTCGTGCTGGAAGACCCAGCCACGACCCATTTTTAAGGCTCTGGCGGAGGGAAGGAGGTTGTCACTCAGAATTGTACGGTACATGGCCCCATCCATTCTCCCATTGATGCGGTGAAGTAGTCCTGTGCCCTTAGCAGAGAAACACCCCCAAAACATAACATTTCCACCTCCATGCTTGACAGTGGGGACGGTGTTCTTTGGGTCATAGGCAGCATTTCTCTTCCTCCAAACACGGCGAGTTGAGTTCATGCCAAAGAGCTCAATTTTTGTCTCATCTGACCACAGCACCTTCTCCCAATCACTCTCGGCATCATCCAGGTGTTCACTGGCAAACTTCAGATGGGCCGTCACATGTGCCTTCCGGAGCAGGGGGACCTTGCGGGCACTGCAGGATTGCAATCCGTTATGTCGTAATGTGTTACCAATGGTTTTCGTGGTGACAGTGGTCCCAGCTGCCTTGAGATCATTGACAAGTTCCCCCTTGTAGTTGTAGGCTGATTTCTAACCTTCCTCATGATCAAGGATACCCCACGAGGTGAGATTTTGCGTGGAGCCCCAGATCTTTGTCGATTGACAGTCATTTTGTACTTCTTCCATTTTCTTACTATGGCACCAACAGTTGTCTCCTTCTCGCCCAGCGTCTTACTGATGGTTTTGTAGCCCATTCCAGCCTTGTGCAGGTGTATGATCTTGTCCCTGACATCCTTAGACAGCTCCTTGCTCTTGGCCATTTTGTAGAGGTTAGAGTCTGACTGATTCACTGAGTCTGTGGACAGGTGTCTTTCATACAGGTGACCATTGCTGACAGCTGTCTGTCATGCAGGTAACGAGTTGATTTGGAGCATCTACCTGGTCTGTAGGGGCCAGATCTCTTACTGGTTGGTGGGGGATCAAATACTTATTTCCCTCTGCAGAATGCAAATAAATTCATATACTTTCCACAATGTGATTTTCCGGATTTAATTTGTGATGTGCTATCTCTCACTGTTACCAATAACCTACCCTTCAATTATGGGCTGCTCATGTCTTTGTCAGTGGGCAAACTTACAAAATCAGCAAGGGATCAAATACTTATTTCCCCCACTGTATATTGTCATCTACCAACATTTGCTTATTTCCGATCTGACGAAGAAGGGCAACCATCGAAAGCTAATCAAGAAATGTATTAAGTTGTGTCCAATAAAAAAGGTATCATCTTATTTTCTTTTCCATGTTTTATTTTGTTCTATTTCTGTTAATTACCTAATAATTCATATAAATCCCAAACCTACCAAAGTCATTCTAAAATTATCCAATCTCCCCATTCTCTTTGAAGTGTGGGTTTTAACAATAGGTGCTCCATGGAGGTTACCCCAATATGTTCTTGGAATCCTGATGCTGCCTTGCCACTTTATGATATAGCCCAAACATGTGTAATGTTATTTCTCTGAGGACAAGCAGGCTGCTTGTTCTCACATGTGGCCCTAGATCCTCTTTCTTGTCCTACACAGACCCTGCTTGAATACCTTCTACACTTGTCAGAGTCTGGTCTCAAGACCAACTCAGTAAGAGTTCACCTTAGTGCGATTAGTGCTTATCACCGCCGTGTAGAGGGTAAGCCTATCTCTGGACAGCCTTTAGTTGTTTGCTTCATCAGAGGTTTGCTTTTGTCAAAGCCCCCTGTCAAACCTCCATCAGTGTCATGGGATCTCAATGTTGTTCTCACCCAGCTGATGAAAGCTGTTTTTGAGCCACTGAATTCCTGCCATCTGAAGTACTTGACCTGGAAGGTCATTTTCTTGGTGGCTGTTACTTCAGCTCGTAGAGTCAGTGAGCTTCAGGCCTTGCTAGTGCATGCACCTTGTATCAAATTTCATCACAACAGAGTAGTCCTCCGCATGCACCCTAAGTTCCTGCCAAAGGTGGTGTCGGAGTTCCATCTGAACCAGTCAGTTGTCTTGCCAACATTTTTTCGCTGTCCACATACCTGCCCTGGCACAAGCAGTTTGCACACCTTGGACTGCAAGAGAGCATTGGCCTTTTACATGGAGTGGACGAAGCCCTTTAGACAGTCCGCCCAGTTGTTTGTCTCTTTTGATCCCAACAGGAGGGGAGTCGCCATCGGAAAACGCACAATCTCCAGTTGGCTAGCAGATTGCATATCCTTCACATGCCCAAGCTGGGCTGACTCTGGAGGGCCATGTCAAGGCTCATAATGTTAGAGCTATGGCTGCGTCAGTGGCTCACTTAAAGTCAGCCTCCATTGAGGAGATTTGCAAGGCTGCAATGTGGTCATCAGTCCACACATTTACATCTCACTACTGCCTCCAGCAGGATACCTGACGCGACAGTCAGTGCTGCAGAATCTGTTTGGGGTTTAGAATCCAACTCTACCCCCCTAGACCCATTTTTGTTCTGTTCCAGGCTGCACTCTGTTAGTTGTTTATGATTTCAGGTCAATCTGTTTTGTCCTCGCCGTTGTGAGGCCCAATTGACCAATATTCATTGTTTTGAGTGAGCCTGGGTGCTAGGGATACCCCACATGTGAGAACAAGCAGCCTGCTTGTCCTCAGCAAAAGCGAAGATATATACCTGTAGCAGGTATTCTCCGAAAGCAGGCTGATTGTTCTCACAAACCTGCCCACCTCCCCTTTGGAGCTGTTTGTTTGCTTCTTGATTAAACTGAGCAGGAACGCGACGGGTGGGAAGACGCTCGCGCACCAAAATACTCTGGAAAGGTTTTTTTAATATTTTGCTTGCAAAATAGCCGTCCGATTCCCGGGTCGATGCGGACGTCGACTCACATGTGAGAACAATCAGCCTGCTGTCCTCGGAGAATACCTGCTACAGGTATGTATCTTCGCTTCCCCTAACCACTAGTAGCTTTTTCCTGTTAATTTGTGTTGCTTGAAAGTTCTAGCTCTCAACTTTCTACTCAGGGTTAGAATTTAGCAGTTACTTGTAGAAAGATCTATTCAATTTAATAATAAATATAGAGTTGTTGAGTAGGCTGCCACTAATCAGTGGCCCAAAAAGTTGGTAGACACCTTTGGGAGACTTGCCTGAGGTAGAGAGGGTTAATAAACCACCAAGACTTTTACCTCACTCTTGCGTTTTCCTCTGCTGAAGAATCCTCTTTTGGCAAGTGGGTAGAAAACAAAGCCTTTCAGGAAAGAAAATCAATGTTAACTGATTCTAGATATTTAAAAAAAAAAAAAAAGGCATGTTATCTCTGGCCTAATATGGCACCTTGATTTTTACAGATATAACACAAATCTTGATATGCTCCTCAGCAAGTCTAGTTTTGAATAAGAGAAAACTTCCTATCATCAAAACACCTTTAAAGTTGAGTTTTAAAAAAAACAACCACATTTATAATTAATGGCAAAGGGGTATTTTCTAAAATACTTTTTACTGTAAATAGTTCCGTGTGATTTTTATGAAAATGATGTCGTGTTTTGATCAGGTTTGCAAGTGTTAAAATTTTAGCAAACTAGTTATACATACTTTTTTGCTATGTACAACTGAAAATTCTTTGAAGGTTGTGTTTGTTTTTTTTGCTGATGCTGTATTTAAAAGAGCAATGACCAGTATTACATCCCACTATCACTTAAATAAACTTTTTATCAACAGTCTGTGCATCTTGTGTATGTGTGTGAGATTCCACTTTGCTGTTATAAAGGTCACACTGCAGTAATTAAAGGTGGTTGTAAAAGGATCTGCTTAAAATCCCATGCACGTAACTTTCCTGTGGCTCTTGAAATTAGTCTGCAAATGAAAGGAAAAAGCCAGTAACCAACAAGTGTTTCTGGTTTAAGAAATCAACATGCACAAAAAGACATTTCCAAATAAATGAGAATACCAGTAAAGCAACCAGAATTGTAAATTGAAAAATACAGGGCCGTGCCCAGACACCTGGAATTGACAGCAGTTAAACCTGGGGCTGAGACCTCCTCTGTTGTGGAGACTACAGATGAAGATACCAGCTATTGAAACAAATAGCATAAAAGGCGTCTGAATAAGGGGCGATGAGACCTGTTCTTAGCCACAGTGAGGATCTCTTTGTTACTCAACTCGAAAGAGCTGCTGGCCCAAATCGATAGAATGGCCTCAGTGGCCATGTTTTATTTTGTTGTACTATATTTGACATTTTTGTCCAATTTCTTTCTTATTCAACATTGGTTTCAATAGGCCAAGTTGATACTTCCTGTCAGTGATCGTGTAAATCAAAATGTTCTCTTACCCTAGTGGATTCCTGATACATTGGGTGAGAGGAGAACACAGGAAGAGTATCAAAAGCTTAAGCCTCACTTTAGTGTATCTGACTGTGTGACCCATGTGCAGACACAGGTTGTCAGTATCTGCACTGCCCATAGAGGATACTGTCCATGCTATTTGCCCAGGAGTCTACCAAAGAGCTCATTTGGACTGAGGGCCCTTTCTTTCTGCAACAAGCAAATATATATTTTTTGTAAGTTGGTGAATATGTTGCTGCTTCTGGGACTGACATGAAGAGGGTGGAAGAAAGCCACATTAAGGTTAGTAACATGAGCACAACACCAGCCAAATTCTAGTCTGCACTGCAGAACAGACACCTAGAACGGAACTGTGATGAATTTGATTCTGCAGTAATTGCACTAGCTGCATTGTTTAACAATAGTTTTAATGGTCTTATGAGCACACAATTCTTAAGTATTCTCTTTGCTCAATAAAATTCACACTCCTCTTAATCAATCAACTTGTTTTGTAATACTCATTAATTCTGTATATGGAACTTGCTAATGAACATACATTCAATATACACTGCTAGCAAGATAAATTCTCTCTCTTTTCTTCTTACCGGAAGAAAGACTTCAGATGCTCTGTTTACATTCGCGCGAATATAAACAGAGTGAATGCAGAGCATCTGAAGTCTTTACTCCGGTAAGAAAAAAAATAGAATTTATCTTGCTAGTTTTGTAATACTCATGCAATTTCATTTATTTGAACAGTGCAGTAAGTCTTTGACATTTGAATGGCATCTTTAGCAACAAAGGCACCCACATTAAGAAAAAAAAAAATGGTCCAAATTTAATGTGCATGTTCAAATGGACCTTAATGTGCTCTGCCATTCAGTTTTACTACATGCATGCTAAAATTCACACTTGGCTCTGTGTTGAACATTCATGTTAGCTGCCCTATGGGAAGAAAGCAGAATAGAATTATGGTATTTTATTCTCGCTACCCCACTTGGCGCCAAGTACCTATACAACTCTCCTTTAAGACAACCCTTGTCATTCTGGCATGCCTTATGATCAGTTTGAAAGGTCCCGAGTGGATCTTCACCAACATAGGTGATGTTGGAACCCTTTTAACAGCACCGCTGTTGTTGCTAAGTGTGAAGTATTCACTAGTGGTAATATGCCTCCTACTAGTGAGGATCTGCACTAGAGACTCTAGAACTGTAATAAAAGCATTCTGAATATATGGGAAAGAAGTTGCGGCCCAGCAATGGAAGGAGTTATCCTAAGACAGGATTATGGGCTTATGTGGGAAAAGGAACTCTATATACATTATGACAAAACTGAATAGAATCAAATGGAATAAAAATTGGCCAAAGTCTTTTGCAACTGCTGTTCTTGAAAAAAACATATAAGATATTTTATAGATGGTATCTGGCTAGGCAAAGCAATGTTTCCAATCAACCTTGGAGGGCATGTGGCAATACCTGTCAATTTTGGACAGTGCCATCACCCACATACCATCTTTCATGGTATGTGGGTGATGGCACTGTCCAAAATTGACAGGTATGTGGGCAATATATCCATCACAGGATATTCTCCAAGGACAAACAGGCCAGCCTCACATGGGGAATGTCAGCGATGGAGTCTAGCAGGGGGAAAGACCACTGCAAGTTAGTTTCTAGAGTTTTTAAGTAGGCTGCTCCTGCACACATGCATGCCACCTCCTTCTGTCACACAGGACCACTTCAGTCTTCATCTGTCTACAGATCCAGTCAGCTGTGTCAACCCAAGCTCACTAGCTTATCTGGACCTTCAGTGCTTGCCTGTATCTGGATAGTGGTGCTAAATCTCCAGCTAGTTTTTCACTGCCACCACTGGCGATTAAAAAAAAATTACAGTGCACTTGGGTCAGTGTGGCCCAAATTTTCAAAAGCTTAATTGGGATTTAAGACATAAAATAAGGAGTTATAATTTCTATTATACTTGCTTGTAAACCACTTTTGGTTGGAATTTTTTTTCAAGGAAGGCAATATTAGTACTGTACTTTAATATAAAGCAGATTTTCAACATCCATAAAATGTGTGTGTAATTTCATTACATGTGCAGTTTATGCACCTACTTTAAATGTTATAAATTGCTTTACATGTAACTGGTTTGTATATCTTAGTTATGAACATGTCAATTAATGGTTTAGTTATACAGTGGTGCAACCCAGATTGATTATTGTGGGTAGTGGGCACTGCAGATGTTACAATGTTGACTTGGATGTGCCTGATTCCAGTATTAATCCTCACACACAGTTAACACCTTATTCAGCTAGAGAATCCCAACAAGCACTGCAAAAGCCCCTAAAACAATCTCCCCACCAAATGGGTCCCAGCTGCCTCTGAGCAAGTAGTGCTCTACAAACAGTGCTGTGCTGGAGCCGGCTCTTAAATTTTACTGATTTTTGCGAGCCAGTTGTTGATGGAGTAAGGCAGAGAGCACACAAACATCTGGCGGGGTTTTTCTCCTCTCTCCCTCCTCCCCCAGCCCCCACCCGCCCGTGAGCCCCAAGCATACCTCCGATCCCACCCACGCATAAGCAGGAAGTTGCATCAGTGGGGCAGTACTCGGCAGAGACAAGGCTCCGGGTCGACCAGGCAGCGTGTTACCACTAGAGATGCTGGAAGAGTAAGGTTTGAAGAATGGCCAGAGGGGGAATGGAAACTGAGAGGTAGGACTCGCAGAGGAGCGAGAGGGAGATGATGCTGGATTTGGATGAGGACGGAGACAGCATAAAGTTAAAAAAAAAGTTGAACCTATTTAGGTTAGTCTGTTTCCCCTTCCCGCACAGCTGTGTTCGCCATTAAAACCAAAACAAAATCAAGCAAACTTATGAGCTGCTCCATCTACATTGTCGTTCTTTATTGTTGGTAGCATTTTAATTTAATCTCACTTATATTTTCAAACATGCCAGTTTGTGCAGCATACGGATGTACATAGAAGTAGTAGTAATTTCCTATAAATCGTACTCGGTGTATCATTTGCAGGGGCTGGTTATAGGGACACCCTCTTGCATGTGTTATATTTGTGCAGAGATTTTTTTTTTTCTCTTGGTAAAGGGCCACTAAAAGAGATATTATAAGAATCAGGTGCTGCATCCATGTTGTCGTTCTTTATTGTTGGTAGCATTTTAATTCAATCTCACTTATATTTTCAAACATGCCAGCTTTTGCAGCATACAGATGTACACAGAGGTCAGAGGAAGTATAGTAATGGAATAACTTTTCATAGATAGAGTAGTAATTTGTTATAAATCATAATCAGTGTGTCATTTAGAGGGGCTGGTTATTGGGACACCCTAGCATGTATTATATTTGTGCAGAGATCTTTTTTTCTCCTGGTAAAGGGCCATTAAAACATGTCATAAGGATCAGGTGCTCATCATTCAGAGTTTCTATCTATTTACTTATTTATGACATTTAACCCTGTTATTGGTGCAGAGATATTTTTTTCTCCTGGTAAAGGGCCATTAAAACAGATATATTATGGGAATCAGGTTCTCAACGTTCAGAGTTTCTATTTATTTATGGCATTTTATCACACATTAAACATGAATTTGATTGGAACCTGGGAGCATTAAAAAAAATTTCACGGAGAGAGTAAAGCAATACCCCCCCCCCCCTCTCCCTGGGTATAACCGGCTCTACAATTTGGGGGGGGGGGGGATGCAGAGGTGGACCGGGGAGAGAGCCTGTTGTTAAAAATTTACCAGCCAACACTGTCTACAAACTATCCCCATCCTTGTTTCTAGAGAAACACAACCCCCTTCCACAAAAAGCATAAGGTCACAGATTTTCCAAACATAACACCTACAAACCAAACAAAAAATAATAGAATCACCCCAGTGCTTCACCACTGTACGTCCTAGCCAAATAATTGCTAAAAAAAAAAATTTGACCAAACAGGCAACTTTCTAACAACAAGCTAGGAGAAAAGGAACAAGCTGAAAAGTGCATGCTGCTTCCTGCACCTGGACATTCACGCATGTCTGGTCTGGGACTGGGTAAAAAAAGATACTATAAAGTCATGTACGTTATCAGAGTTGGAGCAGCTGGATGAGACATGTCTCCATTTGTGCCTATGAGTACAGCAAGACAGGAGAATGGTCCCTTTCCCTTAGGCACTGTCACTTGGTGAAATGTGCCTACATATGTAATACAAATCAAGCAAATATTGATCTCTGTAATATTAACATACCAGCTGGAGTTTAGGAATGGTCTTTTCACTAGTTGTGGTACAGCTGAAAGGGATCTGAAGTACAGTGTTCTACCCAGCAGTGGTGGAAGATTTCTGGCACATTTATTTATTAATTTACATTTTGCTCACACTTTTTTTCAATAGTAGCTCAAGGTGAGTTACATTCAGGTACACTGGATATTTCTCTGTAACTAAGGCAATGGAGGGTTAAGTGACTTGCCCAAGATCACAAGGAGCAGCAGTGGGATTTGAACCGGCCACCTCTGGATTGCAAGATCAGTGCTCTAACCACTAGGCCACTCCTCCACTTAGCCAGTTCCTTTGGAGACAAGTATGTAGAACCAAGTATAATACAGGCTAGTGGCTTTCAAACCAATAATGCTAGCTGAGCATCATAATGGTACAACGTTGTGGGATGATGAAGGACAGGGAGGGCATGCTTCACTTTACATTCAGACAGCAGGCTTAATGTCATCATTTCTGGTTTCCAGAACTACAGAAGCCAGGCTGTCCTTTAAGTTACCTTAAGAGACAGGGTTAACAACATTCAGTCCTGGACGGCTACAAAACCAGTCTGGTTTTTAGGCTATCTGTAATGAACATGCAGACATTTTATGCATATTCATTATTCCCCCCCCCCCCCCCCCCCATTAAGTAACTACACATTATTTACTATAAACTCTTTATTAGTATCAAAATCTACTTATAAAACCAACAACTTTTCTAATCCTCTATGTCTTTTACATAACATTCTATCCATGCATACTAAATCATAACCATCTCCATTTATACTATATTCCACCCACAATCACTTTACCCTTAAGGAGCTATGAAGCTAACTCTTCAATATAACACCTCTTATCAATGCACAAATACATAACATTATTATTACAAATTGGTGTTCTATATTAAGTCCAAAATGTTATAAGGAATCCTCTCTGTGCTGTAGAGCTTCTCTTGTTGCAATCATTAATGGTGTATATCAACCAAAGTTATTATATAAACGCTCTTTTTTAAATGGATGTTATAGCTGTTTTCCTTTTGTCAACACCATGTTGACTCCTCGAGTCACTTTTCAAATTCTCCTTCGGTACCTCAGTGATGTTCTTCCATTGTCATATTCAAATCTGCAAACTTAAACTTCCATTGCTGTAAGCTTTCTTCTCTTGAACTAAAGTACAGTTGTCAAACAAAAACGGTATAGGATTTGAATTACAAACTTGTTGACCTGATCATGTATACCCTGGAAGAAAGGAGAAACAGGGGTGATATGATACAGACATTCAAATATTTGAAAAGTATTAATCCGCAAACAAATCTTTTCTGGAGATGGGAAGGCGGTAGAACTAGAGGACATGAAATGAGGAAGGGGGGCAGACTCAAGAAAAATGTCAGGAAGTATTTTTTCACAGAGAGAGTGGTGGATACTTGGAATGCCCTCCCGCGGGAGGTGGTGATGAAAACGGTAACGGAATTCAAAAATGTGTGGGGTAAACAAAGGAATCCTGTTCAGAAGGAATGGATCCTCGGAAGCTTACTGGAGATTGGGTGGTAGCACCGGTTGTTGGGAGGCGGGGCAAGTACTGGGCAGACTTCTAAGGTCTATGTCCCGAAAATGGCAAGGATAAATCAAGGTCAGGTATACATATAAAGTAGTACATATGAGTTTATCTTGTTGGGCAGACTGGATGGACTGTACAGGTCTTTATCTGCCGTCATCTACTATGTAAGTTTTAAAGATGGATCATTAGAACCTTTCTCAAGTGGAAAGAAAAACTGCACATCCTTCAAACCTGGCTGTATAGGTGTGTCTTGAGAACTGGTTAAGAACCCTGATCTAGATGAGTGGTACTAACTCCTAGTCCTTGAGGGTCACAAATGGGTCTTGTTTTCAGGATATCATACTCAATATGTAAGACAGAGTTGCATAATAACGACATCCATTGTATGCATATTCATTAGGGACAGCCTGAAAATCTGATACAGTTTGCAGCCCTCGAGGAGTGGCAGTGAATGCCACAGCTCTATGAAAAGAAATTTTGATTAAAGATGTGAAAGCCTAGCCACACTACAACAGAAGTAAAGACAAGACTGTACATCAGTGCTCCAAATCACCTGCTGGGAAAAAAAATGTAGTCTAAGTCAGCGTTTTCCACATTGGTTTTCAGGATATCCACAATTAAGTATGCATGAAAGATTTACATAAATGAAGACAGTGTATGCAAATCAATCTCCTACATATTCATTGTGGATATCCTGAAAACCTGACTGACAATGGGATATGTCCAGGATGGACATGGGAAGTAGTGCTCTAAGGGGCCCTTTTTCTAAGCTCCGTAAGCGCCTACGTGGGCCCATTGCGCACCAAAATGGAGATACCACACAGCTACTGCATGGCTCTTATGGTAATTTCATTTTTGGTGCAGCAAATACTCGCAGCCAAAAAATAATTTTTATTTTCTGCCATGCGTATCGGACGCGTGCCAAGTAGCATTAAGCGCGCATAGGTCATTACTGCCTGGTTACCTCATGAGACCTTTACCGCTAGGTCGATGGATGGCGGTAAGGTCTCAGATGCAAAACGGGCACACGGCAATTTTGATTTTGCTGCAAGTCCATTTTTGTCAAAAATTTTAAAAAGGCTTTTTTCACAGGTGTGCTGAAAAATGATTCTGCGCGCACCCAAAACCCACACAGGCCATTTTTCAGTGCACCTTAGTAAAAGGACCCCTAAGTGAAAGTTACCTACTTTCTTTTACTTTAAATTTACTGGTAGTTTATTTCTGGGTGAGGAAGCCGTCCTCTGCATAGTATATCACAGGATAGTAAAGATTACTACTACAGTAAATGAACACTTACAGTATAGCTTGCCATCAAAAGCCATGAGTTTAGGATCAGATTCGTTTTTTTTAATTCCTTTTATTTTTTGTTATTGTGGTACAGCATATAAAATGAACTCCAGCCAGCCATGCAGGAAACTAATGATCACTTAAGGTTACGATGACATTGTAAGCCATTGAGATTTATAGTTGAGTGACTTCAGTGACAGCAGCAACAGGAAATGCTTGTTTTGAGGTAAACTGTGCTTTAGCTGAACTTAGTTCTTCAGTTTTGGATAATTCATAAATTGTATTTAACAGTCCAAAATCTGTCCTTATTTGCCTCCTTGCTTCAGAGGACTTTCATGAATTGGATCTTCATTATGGCCATTGCCTATATTTTTAGCAAGAAAATTCAGTCTACTCTCAGCAAGTATTGATTGATCTGCAAAGCCCTGTATTCTTACCATTATTTCCCACAACTGTTATCATTTGAATTTCTGAGCCTCAAGGGAAAATTAGGTTCTTACCTTGGTAATTTTCTTTCCTTTAGTCACAGCAGATGAATCCATTAACTGATGGGTTGTATCCGCCTACCAGCAGGTGGAGATAGAGAACACTATGTTGTTCCTGGATGCCCCACTCCTGCCTTCAGTATATGAAACTTCCAAAGCAGAGTGAATAAAAAAGGCAATATAACAAACTTTCCTCACAGAGAACAAACGCCCCAGAACCGGGGCAATAACCAAACAAAGGAGGGATGTTATCAACCTCCTGCAATAAAAACAGCATGTAGAAACTCTGATAGCTTGTCTTCAAGTACTCCTGATGAGGCACAATGTCTGTACAAAAGTAAAGTCAGTCAGGGAGGGATCATGGATTCATCTGCTGTGACTAAAGGAAAGAAAATTATCAAGGTAAGAACCTAATTTTCCCTTCCTTGTCATCAACAGCAGATGAATCCATTAACTGATGGGATGTACAAAAGCACTCCCTAAGTAGGGTGGGAACAGGCAACTCTGCAAGCAAGCACTTGCGCTCCAAAATGCGCATCCTGCCGCGCTGCCACATCCAGCCTGTAATGCCGCACGAAAGAGAGCTGAGAAGCCCAGGTAGCCGCACGACAGATCTCCTGAAGAGAAAAAACACCCATTTCAGCCCACGAAGAGGACATTGCCCTCATAGAGTGCGCTGTAGATGCTTCAGGCAGCGACCACCCTGAAAGCAGATAAGCCGAAAAAATGAGTTCCTTAAGCCGTCGGGCTATAGTGGCCTTAGATGCCGGAAACCCCCGTCAGGGACCTGCCAACAGAACAAATAAATGATCAGAATTCCTAAACTCATTTGACATCTGCAGATACTGCCACAGAGCCCTGTGGACATCCAAAAGGCGCAATTGCTCAAAGGAGTCCGGAAACTCCTCCTTAGAGAAGGAAGGAAGAAAGATGGGCTGGTCGAGGTGAAAAGCTGAAACCACCTTAGGCAGAAAAGAAGGCACCATACGAACAGTTACCCCAAATTCCAAGAACTGCAGAAAAGGATCCCGACAGAAAAGAGCCTGACGCTCAGACACTCTTCGAGCCGACGTCATTGCCACTAAAAAAATTGTCGAAAGTCACATCCTTCTCAGAAGTCTGTTTAAGAGGCTCAAACGGAGATCGCTGGGGCACCTTCAACACGAGCCCCAGGTTCCAAGCCAGACAAGGCAACAGCAAAGGAGGACGGAGACGAAGCGCCCCTTTGAGAAAACGGAGAATATCCGGATGAGCTGCAAGGGACAATCTGGAGACTTTCCCCTGGAAGCAGGCCAACGCTGCCACTTGAACTCTAAGGGAATTGTAGGCCAGGCCCTTTTGTAGCCCATCCTGCAAAAAGTCCAGCAAGAGCGAGACTGTCGCCAGAGTCGGCGAGATAGACTTTTGCATACACCACGCCTCAAATGTGCACCAGATCCGAGCGTAAGTTGCAGAGGTAGACCGCGTGCGAGCCTGCAAAAGCATGGCAATAACCTTATTAGAATAGCCCTTGTCCCTCAATTGCGCCCTCTCAAGAGCCAGGCCGTAAGACCAAAGTGGCAAGGATCTTCCATAGTCACTGGACCCTGAACTAAGTTTTGGAACCCGAGGCAAAGGAAGAGGCGCGTCCACCAGCATCCGCCAGAGAGACGCCTTGGCCAATCCAGGGTGAAGAAAATCACCAATCCTCGGTGCAGACGAATCCGAAGTAGAACTCGCCCTATCAAAGGCCAAGGAGGGAATACATACAGGAGGCCCGAGGGCCAAGGTTGAGCCAGAGCATCCAACCCCGCCAAGCAAGGATCTCTCCTTCTGCTGAAAAAGCGAGGGACTTTGGCCTTTACGCTTGATGCCATGAGATCCAAGCCTGGAGTCCCCCATTTGGCACAAATCTGAAGAAAAACTTCGTCTGCCAGTTCCCATTCCGCCAGGTCGATTTGATGTCTGCTAAGGAAATCGGCTTGCACTTTGCTCTGACCGGCTATGTGAGCCGCAGAAAGAAGCTCTAGGTGGCGCTCGGCCCAGTCGCAGATCTGAGACGCCTCCGCAACCAGGGCCCTGCACTGAGTGCTGCTCTGGCGATTGATGTAGGCCACTGCTGTCGTGTTGTCCGACACAACTCGGACAGGAAGACCCTTCAGCGTCCTGTGGAAGGCTAGAAGAGAAGCGACTGATGGACCATCCTGCTTCTGCGGTGGACCACAGACCCTGAGCATAGCATCCCTGGCAATGAGCTCCCCAGCCCAAAAGGCTGGCATCCGTTATCACCAGACACCAAAAAGGAAGAGCCAGTGGCATCCCCTGCCGCAGCCTGCTGTCAGAAAGCCACCAATCCATACTGCGCTGGGCCGCAGGAAGCCACCGTAGTCTGCATTGGTATTCCTAGTCTCATGTGAGCTCTCGCCCAGGGAACCGCCTCTATGGTGGCTGTCATCGATCCCAGGAGCTGAACAAAGTCCCAAGCACGAGGGCAAGGCAGCCGCAGAAGCAGGCAGACCTGATTCTGAAGCTTGAGCCGCCTGCTGTCGGGAAGAAAAACGAACCCCGAAGCCATGTCGAACCGGACCCACAAATACTCGAGAGACTGAGAGGGGGTCAGGTGACTTTTGGGCATATTGACTACCCAGCCCAGAGTCTGAAGAACTGTAACAACTCTGGCTGTGGCAAGTTGACTCTCGTCTGCCGAATCTGCTCTGATGAGCCAGTCGTCAAGATAAGGGTGAACTCCGATACCCTCTCGCCTGAAAAAGGCAGCCACTATCACCATGACCTTGGAAAAAGTCCGAGGGGCAGTCGCCAGGCCGAAAGGCAAGGCGTGAAACTGGAAATGTTGGCTCAATACCGCAAACTGGAGAAACCGCTGATGCGGTGGCTAGATGGGAATATGCAAGTACGCTTCCTTGAGGTTCAGAGACGTGAGAAACTCTCCTGGCTGTACCACCGCAATGACGGAGTGCAGGGTTTCCATGCGGAAGTGTCGCACTCCTAAGGCCTCGTTGCCTCTTATGTCGAGGATAGGTCTGAACGACCCGCCTTTTCGAGGCACCACAAAATAGATGGAGTAGCGACCGCAGCCGCATTCAGCGGGAGGAACCAGAACCACCGCTCCGAGCTTCAGCAACACCTGCAAGGTCTCGTATACTGTCGCCCTCTTGACGGCAGTGCCGCATCGGGACTCCAAAAACGTGTCTCCTACTGGGATGGCAAATTCTAGCCGGTAACCTTCTCTGATCAGGACTAGGACCCACTGATCCGAAGTACCCTTGATCCACTCCTCGAAAAAGATGGAGACGACCCCCTACTGCGGGAACCGACGAGTGGACCGGAGCCCCATCATTGTGGAGGACGCCCCTGAACTCCTGCACGTTGCCCGGACGACGACGCACATTTGTCCAAACGAAAGGAGTTCCTCTGCTGGCAACGGGTACGTTGACCAAACCCCATACAGTGCCCCAGGTGATACCTGCGAGCTTCACGAAAATGTGGCCTGGAACAGGAGGGAAAAGAAGGACTTTTGGAAGAAGGCCTCGGCCTATCCTCAGGCAACCGTTGGGACTTAAGAGTCCCCTAGGTCCTTAACAATCTTCTCCAAATCCTCCCCAAATAAAAGAAGGCCCCGAAAGGGTAACCTCACCAGCCTTGTATAGAGGCCATGTCAGCCGCCCAATGCCGGAGCCAAAGAAGGCGGCGGGTAGCAACCGCCACAGACATCTGCTTAGCCGAAGCTCAGACCAGATCATAAAGGGCATCAGCCAAAAAAAGACAGGGCAGACTCCATACGCGGGCCGACCTCAGCGAGGGAACCCGCTCCATCGGCGGGCTGCTCAACCGCCTGCTGCAACCAGGAAAGGCAGGCCCGGGCTGCAAAGGAACTGCAAATAGCCACCTGTAAGGAAAGGCCCAAGATATCAAAGGACCGCTTCAGCGCGGATTCCAGCCGCCGGTCCTGCATATCTTTCAAAGCAACCCCTCCCTCCACCGGGAGAATAGTCTTTTTAGTCAAAGCCGTGACTAAAGCATCCACTTTAGGCATCCCAAAGAGGGTCAACTGACTTTCCCTCAGGGGGTAAAGGTGACACATAGCCCTGGCCACCTTCAAGGGACCCTCAGGGTCAGACCATTGAGCTGAAATAAGCTCTTGGATGGAAGCATGCACAGGAAAAGCCCAAGAAGGCTTCTTAGTGCTAGCCATCCTAGGATTAATAGAAGAGGCAGCGCCCTCGTCAGGATCTTCAATACAAAGGGCCTGTAAGGCATCAGAAATGAGAGCTGGCAGCTCGTCGCGGTGGAAAATCCGAACCGCTTTAGGGTCATCCAACTCCTGTGGCAAGCAGCCACCCTCATCTGGATCATCACTCCGTGAGGGCCTGCCAAACCCCTCAGACTCCCCGAAACTAGACCATGGGGGAGAACAGAATGAAGAGTCCCCCCTCAGACGGGGTATTCACTCGTCAGCTTAGCGTCAGCCAAAAGCTCGTGGGAAGAAATAAAGTCTTTAGCAGACGCTGGGCTATCAAGAACCGGAGGCAACCCAGACCGACAGGAATTGTCAGGAGCTTCAGGCAGTGCTCTTTTTAACATAAAAGCCTTATGCATCAGCAGCACAAATTCAGGGGAGAAAAACTCACCTTGTACATCCACCCCCACATTGGGGGAAGCGGAGGCAAAAGCTCCTCTAGAAACCTCAAAACGAGGCGTCCCCTTGCACTCAGACCCCTCCGCAACCGCGAGGGTCGAGTCACGCGGTACCTCCAAGATGGCGGCCGCTGCCAACTCCGGCGGACGGGAAGAATCACCGCCCGCCACGCTTGTGGCAGCATTAGCATCTAGGCAGCATGTGCTGCAAAGCCCGGCTGCTGATCTGCGTTTCCCACAGTGGAAGCAGCGCTTAACCCCTTCAGCAGCCATCAAATACAGAAAACAAAATGGCGCCTTCGCACCAAAACTTACCCCGCACAGAGCGCTATCAGCGGGAACCTCCCCGGAGGAGCTGGGCACCACTCTCATTTCAGGAGTCCGAGTCAAACGAGCTGCGGTCAAGCTGCACCAAACCAGGAGCTCAGGAGAAAGCCTCTCTCTGTTTTTTTTTTTTACTGTGAGGAAAGTTAGAGGCAGGCAGCCACAGAGAAACTCTGGGAGGAGGGGGAATGGGGTAAGGCAGGGACAGGGATAACCAAGTATGCCTCTAAAGTGGGCACCACCAGCCACAACACCCCCTGCTCTACTGGCAAAGCACAGGAGCCACCCCAGGCAGAAATCCAGGAGCTGAGAAGCGACGTCCACACCTGCTGGGAGACAGAGATATACTATACTGAAGGCAGAAGGAGTGGGGCGTCCAGGAACAACATAGTGTCCTCTATCTCCACCTGCTGGTAGGCGGATACAACCCATCAGTTAATGGATTCATCTGCTGTTCATGACAAGGAATATGTTGTTTTTACTGAATACTACACACGCTGGAACCTCCTCAGTTGATACCTCACAATTTATGTTAATTTTTTCTTCTTCCTTTAATCAAGGAGTTATTTTCTCACTTTCGATGCACCTCAAGTCATACCAACAGTGTATTTATATCCCAGTTCTCTGGCAGAAAGAGAGGGAGTAATGTGGCTGGAAATTATTGAAGTCTCATGAGCAAAACTATATAAAAGCTGGTTGGTTATTTTTCATTGGTGAATGGTCACGGTCATCTCGTGTTCTTGTGACATCACCTTGCCTTTCAGGTCATGACTGATCATGTTCATTTAAATCCCCAACTATCAGTGCACACAGCACAAGCGAAATTACACAAGTGTTGGTCCCTGCCTCGAGCAGCTTAACAGTACAGTCAAGCTTCACGGCAACAAATAACTCCTTAAGGGTGACACTACTTGGTACTTACCCTTATATGCTTCTGATCATCTCTCACAACAAAGGCAGCAAGGAGAGGTCACTGAAAGACATGATAAGACTGTAGTGTAATTTCTCATCATCTGTTAGTGGTGCATTCCCAGGTCTCACAACCATGGCCACGTGTACTCCTGCTTCCTCCGCCGCTTTTGCCTCTGTTGAAACAGACTGAATAACTTAGGAAAAAAATAATGACCTAAGTGTTCTTTGACACCTGGATAAAATTGTTGTTAATTCAATTTAAATCTCTGGTCAAGTAGGTTATGTTCAATCATCCTTTTCTACTAAAAGTAAATTCTGTTCTTTGATATAACCTTAATACATACTCATCGATACTCAGATGTAGGATGCATTTTTAGAAGGTAAGATCTTTAAGTACACACCACACATAAAGCGTATGGTTAATATCTCTGAATGGACTGAGCACAGTTTGGTTTTCTTTGTGAATTTTAGAAATTTTTAAATAAATAAACAAACTTGGGCTCAGCACAGGCAGAGTTACAATATACAAATGCATTTTATAAAGCGCACACACATACATTGTAAATCTACACCAATGCATTTGGGTGCATTTACCTGATTCTTGCTGAAGGTTTGTGAGGCTATTTTACAAAAACGCATACAGACACCCAAGTCACCTTTATAAAATAGCCCTCTCTTAGCAGTTCCAACCTAGGCAACCTGTCATAAAAATTACCCTCTTGAAAGTAAAGTGAAGATACTTACCTGTAGCAGGTATTCTCAGAGGACAGCAGGCTGATTATTCTCACAACTGGGTCGACGCCCGCATTGGCCAGGGAATCGGCATTTGCAATAGCAAAAAGAAAAAATTTTTGCCACAGCCTTCTGGTACCCGTGCCGTAGCGCACTGCACATGCGCGGACTGACTTCTCAGTTAAGGTCTAAAGCAAATGGAAAACAAACAACTCCAAGGGGAGGTGGGCCGTCCTCGGAGAATACCTGCTACAGGTAAGTATCTTCGCTTTCTCTGAGGACAAGCAGGCTGAGTTGTTCTCAACTAGGGTATCCCTAGCATCCAGGCTCCAGCAAAACAATAAAGTTTGGTCAACTGGCCTCGCAACGCCGAGGACAAAACGTAGATTAACCTGAAACTATATATAGCTAGCTGAGAGTGCAGCCTGGAACAGAATAAAATGGGCCTAGGTGGGTGGAGTTGGATTCTAAATCCCAAACAGATTCTGCAGCAGCAACTGTCGCGTCAGGTATCCTGCTCAAGGCAGTAGTGTGATATGAATGTGTGGACTGAAGACCACGTTGCAGCTTGGCAAATCTCTTCAATGGAGGCTGACTTTAAGTGAACCACCAACGCATCCATGGCTCTGACATTATGAGCCGTGACATGGCCCTCCTGAGTCAGCCCAGCTTGGGCATAAACAAAGGAAATACAATCTGCTAACCAACTGGAAATTGTGCATTTTCTGATGGCAACTGCCTTCCTGTTGGGATCAAAAGCAACAAACAACTGGGCAGACTGTCTGAAGGGCTTTGTCCGCTCCACGTAAAAGGCCAATGCTCTCTTGCAGTCCAAGGTGTGCAAGCTGCTTTTGCCAGGGTGGGCATGAGGACAGGGAAAAAATGTTGGCAAGACAATCGACTGGCTCAGATGAAACTCCGACACCACCTTTAGCAGGAACTTAGGGTGCGTGCAGAGGACTACTCTGTTGTGATGAAACTTAGTATAAGGTGCATCCACTACTAGGGCCTGAAGCTCACTGACCCT
The DNA here is from genome assembly GCF_901765095.1 of Microcaecilia unicolor. NCBI lineage: Eukaryota > Metazoa > Chordata > Amphibia > Gymnophiona > Siphonopidae > Microcaecilia > Microcaecilia unicolor. The sequence continues at coordinate 390,366,284 of NC_044032.1, forward strand.
AAGAACTGAAGTAACAGCCACCAAGAAAATGACCTTCCAGGTTAAGTACTTCAGATGGAATTCAGTGGCTCAAAAGGAGCTTTCATCAGCTGGGTGAGAATGACGTTGAGATCCCTTGACACTGATGGAGGTTTGACAGGGGGCTTTGACAATAGCAAACCTCTCATAGAGCGAACAACTAAAGGCTGTCCAGAGATAGGCTTAACCTCTACACGCTGATGAAAAGCACTGATTGCACTAAGGTGACCCCTTACTGAGTTGGTCTTGAGAACAGACTCCGACAAGTGTAGAAGGTATTCAAGCAGGGTCCGTGTAGGACAAGATATGGCGTTGCTGTCACACCAGACGGCAAACCTCCTTCATTTGAAAGAGTAACGCCTCTTAGTGGAATATTTCCTGAAAGCAAGCAAGACCCGAGAGACACCCTCCGAAAGACCCAAGGAAGCAAATTCAATGCTCTCAACATCCAGGCCGTGAGAGCCAAAGACTGGAGGTTGGGATGTAGAAATGACCCCTCGTTCTGAGTGATGAGGGTCGGAAAACACTCCAATCTCAATGGTTCTTCAGAGGACAATTCCAGAATAATTGTGAACAAAATCTGATGCGACCAGAAGGGTGCAATCAGGATCATGGTTTCCCTAGGGCCTTTAGGTCTAGAATGGGACGCATCCCAGTTTTCTTCTGCACAATAGAATCCCAGCCCTTCTTCCCCTGGTGGTTCGACTACATGGGCCTGTAGAAGAGCGGGGAGTTCCTCTGCAAGTACCTGGCTGTGCTGGGAGCTGTATGAATGAGCAATCTGGAGGTGTGGATTCCAGATTGAGGGCGTATCCTAACCGGACAATTTGAAGAACCCACCGGTCGGAGGTTATAAGAGGCCAACTTTGGTGAAAAAACTTTAACCTCCCCCAAACTGGCAAGTCGTCCGGAACGGACACTTTTATTGAGGTTATGCTTCCCTAGAGCCAGTCAAAAGCCCGTCCCCTGCTTTTGCTGGGGAGCAGCAGGGGCCTTGGGTACGCTACTGACGAGAACAAGCGCGCTGGGGTTGAGCCTGAGTAGGCTGGTGGGATGCCGGAGTGTACAAACGCCTAGCATTGGAATAGGGAGCACTCCGCAGCCCCCCAAAACCTCCTAGATAAGGAGGATGTAGCAGAAGGCACCCGGCGGGAGAGAGAAGCCATAGCATCAGTGTGCTTCTTAATCTGGTCGACCAGTTCTTCCAACTTCTCTCTGAAAAGGTTATCCCCCCGGCAAGATACACCTGTCATCCTCTGCTGGACCGAATGGTCTAGGTCAGAGATGCACAGCCATGAGAGTCTGCGCATCGCTATACCTTGAGCAGAGATTCTGGATGCCACATCAAAAGTGTCGTATGTGCCCCTGACCAGGAATTTACGACATGCCTTCTGCTGCCTGACCAACTGGTGAAAAGGCTCGGCCTGCTCCAGAGGGAGGGCATCGACCAAGGTAGACAGCTGCCTCACCGAATTCCGCAAGTGGATGCTCGTGAAGAACTGGTAAGACTGGATATGGGCAGCGAGCATAACGGCCTGATACGTCTTCCTCCCAAAAGAATCCTGGGTCCTAGCTTCTCTGCCTGGGGGCGCCGTGGCATAGTCTCTAGTACTCTTGGCTCTCTTGAGGGCGGAGTCCACCACCATGGAGTTATGGGGTAACTGAGACCTTATCAACCGAGGTTCACCGTGGATCCGATACTGGGACTCAGTCTTTTTAGGGATCACGGGGCCAGACAGAGGGAACGACCAGTTTCGCATAAGGACTTCCTGGAGTACCTTATGCAAAGGAGCCGTTACTGCCTCCTTAGGTGGAGAGACGTAGTCCAGGACCTCGAGCAACTCAGTCCTGGGTTCATCCTCCACTTCAGCAGGGAATGGAATGGCCTCAGCCATTTCCCATACAAACAAGGAAAAGCAGAGGCTCTCAGGAGGAGACAGTCTCCTTTCAGGTGGAGGGGAAGGATCAGGGGGAATCCCAAAGGACTCATCGGAGAAGTACCTGGGATCTTCTTCTGACTCCCATGAGCACTCCTCCTCAATATCGGAAAGCACTTCCTTTAGGGATGTCCAAGACTGAGCCTGCCTCGGATGCCAAAGACCGATGTCTTCGATGGTGGTGTCAAGTGGCCGACGCCCGCATGGACTGCAGTGAAGCTTCCTCCACCAAGGTCGGGCAGTCAACCTGGGTGGCAGCCAACATCGGAGCGGCAAGCAGCACTGAGGTCAAGGACCTCACCGCAGGTGAAGGGCCAGATGCAGCTACAGCAGACAGCACGGCAGGCGCAAGCACCCCTGACGCTGAAGCAGACTGGTGCAGCCGTCCTTCCAGAGGCTCTAGAATTAAGGCCCGGATGTGCTCGTCGAGAGCCGCCATTAGAGAAGGCTGCAGGGCCAGTGGAGCAGTCGGTGGCAGAATTGGTTGAGGCTCGGGAGCAGGAACCGGTCTGCTGGGAGGCCGACACGTCGGCACCTCCTGTACGGCGGGGGAGCGGTCCTCCCGGCGCCGACACTTCTTGGGTGCCGAATCCTTCGACGCCCCGGAGCTCCCGGTACTGTGTGTTGAGGGGGAACGGTGACGGTGCTTCTTAGCCTTTGCTCGATGCACGTCATTGAGACTCCTCGGTGCCGACGAGGATGATGTCGAATCCTCATGTCATCTTGGGGTCGGGTCCAACGATGGACGGTCCCAGGGAGCATGCATAGAACGAGACCTCGAGACAGGTGGAGACCAAGTCGATGCCTCACTGCTCTCAGCATGCCGTGGCCTCTCAGAAGCCATGCATACCTCTACTCCCGACGTCGATGCGTCCCTAGATGACGATGTTGACTCCGCCGATCTCGGTGCTGATGCCAAAGGACCAGACCGAGCCCCAAAAGGTTTCTCTCTCTGGGCTTCTTGAGCAAGTGATAAGTAGTAGTAGTCCTCTTCTTCATACGAAGACAAAGGGCACAATGAGAAGTACAAAGGAGGCAGGGTGAGGCTTAGGTGCCCTGGGGGGACTAATTGGGTGTAGGGAAGAGGGTGAGAAGGAGTTAAGGGGGTAGCGTTCTGTTTATTGCTTCTTGTTTGCTAACTGATTATACGTGCTAACTGTGATAAAACTCATCACTGAAGTTTTGTTGGCTGTTAAACATAAGTTAAAAAAAAATGACAGTCAAGTCTCTTACCTTTAGAGACATCTGTTAGAAACAAAATGTTCTCTGGGCAGCAGCCAATGCTTTCTGCAATTCTCCTGTAACTCTCACTCTCCACTTTGTGTCCAATTGTCGTATCAAAGTGGCCATCAAAAAGCTGAAATACAAGAATTTGATATCCCCTTTAGCAGCTCAGAAGCAGGTCTATCAGTCTGGCCTCTCACTGGTGGGAAGTGAGATTACAGTATATTGCTGAAGATAATTTTAATCCACATTTTCTCAACCTTTCATACAACAGGAACAGCGTCCTAATTTTAGGAATTAAGAGGATCTCCACCCCCCATCCCAGACACTTTTATGTGGAGAGACATAGGAGAAAACATAGAAAGATTTCTATACTCTAGGTGTAAGCTATTTATTGCTTCTTTCTATGTGTGTTTTAAACTATAATTAAAGATAAATCCATTATAAGAATTCTCTGGAAAAGGAGAGAATAATACTTTTTCCATAAACCACTGGCACCCAGTTGAACAACGTATAATATTAAAACTCTTATACTTACTTTCAAGTCACTTAAGATAGGGCTGTCTCTATACTTATCTCTCCCAATTCCATACTCCCCAGTCTGTTCACTTCGTTCTTTCAATGACCATTGTCTTGTGCTACCAGGTTTGAAACAGGCTCACCAGGACTCTACCAGGAGCCGGGCTTTCTTCTTTGCAGCTCCTTCTTTATGGAATTCTTTGCCACGTTCTACTCGAGCTGAGTCGTCCCTTAAAAACTTTAAAAATCTGGCTGTTTCATTTTGCCTTTGCACCTCCCTAGGTTGATTGCAATTCCATACTACTGGGTTAATGCCTTTTTCTTCTCCCTACCCCTTCGTTTCTGTCCTCTTTCCTTTTATTTTACTCTGCTCTGTCTGCCTTTTTTAGGTTTTCGTTTGGTATGAATGGAATTTATACTTTGCTGTCTAATTTTTGTACTTCCTTTATTGCTAATTTGTTTTGCATTTTTAAGATTGTAAACTGCTTTGATCTACAAGTTAGCAAAATTGGTACAGCAAATGTGAATAAACAAACAATAATAAAACCAGGATTAGCTGAGGATGTTAGCATGCATCTTTAAGAAAAAAAAAAATATGCTGTTATATGTCTTTATGCCTGTAATGAATTATATTAGTTTGGTGAGTTTAAAATATATTTTATGTTAGTTTTGTTATTTTGCTTCCTTACCTTTATGGAGCATTTTTGCTATTAGGTGCCTTACAAGTCTAATCAATGAAATGAAATCTTCAAAAGGGGATACTTAACTGAGATAATCAGATTAAAACAGTAGTATTTTACCTTTGGGTGGGGACTGCTCTCTGTTTTAGCTATAATTGTATATATTTTCTAAGGTCATAAAACAACAGAGTCCCACAACTTTATTACAAGTATTTTCCAATTTTTCAAGATTTTTCTGTTAAAATGTTAATATACAATTGGGCTCATTTTCAAACAAAAAAATATCTAAATATCTCACAAAAACGTCCAAATCAGTATTTTCAAAACCAATTTTTAGATGTTTTTCTTTGAAGTCTGTCAGAAGTGGGCGTGTTCAGGGCGGAACTTGGGCGTTCCAGAGACTTCATTTTTCAGCTATAATGGAAGAAAGCAAAAACGTGCAGGACTAAAAGACATTTTGAGCTAGACCTGTTTTTATAACGAAAAAAGGCACAAAAAGGTGCCCTAAATAAACAGATGACCTCCCCTTATTCCCCCCAGTGGTCACTAACCTCCTCCCACCCTCCCAAAAATGTGATGAAAAATATTACTTGCCAGCCTCCGATGTTATACTCAGGTCCATTAGAACAGCATGCAGGCCCCTGAAGTAGTCTAGTGGTGGGTGCAGTGCAGGTGCTTCTACCTCCCTCTACCTGTTACACTTGTGGAAGAAACTGTGAGCCCTCCAAAACTCACCAGAAACCCACTGTATCCACATATAGGTGACCCCCTTTACCCGTAAGGACTATGGTAGTGGTGTACAGATGGGGGAAGTGGGTTTTCGATGGGTTTGGGGGGGGGGGTGCTCAGCAGACAAGGTAAGAGAGCAATGGTCAGATGTGTACCAGGAAGCATTTTAAGAAGTCCACTGCAGTGCCCCCTAGGGTGCCCTACTGCTTTCCTGCGATGTCAGGGGGACCAGTGTACTAAAAATTCTAGCTCCTCCTACATCCCAATGGCTCGATTTTGTGCATTTTGCACTTGGACCTTTTTATTTTTTTTTTCAATAATGGACCAAAAAATAAAACATCCAAATCACAAAACCTTCTATTTTCGAAAACAAAATATAGACGTTTTTCTTTTTTTAATATGACCTTGTTTGCTATTTAGATTTTGGACATTTTTTGCAAAACGTCCAAAGTCGGACTTAGACGTCATATTGAAAATGCCCCTCAATATAATCTTCACATAGACTTTTTTTTCATAGGGGTGACATAATGGGCCAGAAGTACTCAGCATTTCCCCATGGAGACTTCTTTTCATGCTGGGGTGGGCGTTAAGGTTCATGGATCTAAACTGGACTACAGGACACTGATCCGCCCACTTTAATGACATTTATTGATTGAAAAAAACAATGGGCTATACTGCCCACCAGGCAGCAGCTTTGCGGTTGTCCCTGCTGACATCAAAGGCCTAACATTGTAGACCTTTGATGACTATGATGTGTATAGGGATAACCTGTGAAGTGGGGATCAATAATAAGACTCCATCTTTTGGGCCTGGAAGAACCAAATGCATGCACCGATGCTGCTGGAACAAAGAGAGGCGAGCAAAGTGCTCTCCTAAACAGAACGTTGTTTCTTGCAATTTGGGATGTTTATATTCAATCCCTACCTTATACAGCCAGGAACTTGATTCTTAATACATTTTAATCTATTTTTCTTTTCACATGCCATGGATTATTTTATTTATTTAGTTAATTTATTTAGATTTTGCTCACATCTTTTTCAGTAGTAGCTCAAGGTGAGTTATGTTCAGGTTCACTGGGTATTTCCCTGTCCCTGGAGGGCTCACAATCTAAGTTTGTACCCGAGGCAATGGAGGGTTAAGTGACTTGCCCAAGATCACAAGGAGCAGCAGTGGGATTTGAACTGACCACCTCTGGATGTCAAGACTGGTGCACTATTCACTATGCTACTCCTCCAGTCCACTCACTTCCCTTAGTAACAGGGAAGTGTGTGTTTTTATTTTCATTTTCTCTGTTATGTATGTTATCCTTGGGAGTCTCATGATGGTGATGGGAAGGATAAGAGTACACCCTTTCATTTCTTGCTTTGGAGTGAGGTAGCTATTATTTTCTTACTATGAGATAAATATTCAAATAAAATACCATGGGTTATTTTGTCTTTTTTTTTTGGGGGGGGGGGGGGGGGGAATGGGTAAATGTATGTTCTTTTGGGATTTTATGTATAAGATATATTTGAGAATATAACTGTTGACTGTTGAATTTATATAATTGTTCAATAGAATTGTTTTGTTCTAAAAGGGGGGAAGGGGAGGATTTGAATGACTGCAATACTGAACTATATGAATTTGGGTCTGAATATTTATAACTTTTATTCATTAGGTTCAATAACATTTGTTTACCGTTAGGGCAACCTATGAAGTCCCACTGCATGCTTGCAAATGGCTCAGCTGGGAGGGCAGGTGTCTGCTCTATCCAGAAGCAGGAGTCAGTGTGATTACTCCTACCTGTTCTACGGTTTCCATTTCCTTTCAAAGGCCATCTTGGTTGAGAACACTTTCTACCCTGATTTGAATATATACATAGATTTCACCTATCATAATTTGCCAGATCATACTCCTCTACTATCTACCTCTGTGTCTGTGACCCTGCTGAGTTCCTGCTATTCTCTGGATCCTGAATTCCATGCTGTCATCTTGGTATTCTCTAGCTCCCAACTCCCTGCTGTTATCCTGTTATATGCTCCTGCCTGGCCCTCCTGTCGTAAGCTTCTTCAGCTGTATATGTGTTTATATCTACAATTTTGCTGTGTCCAGTACCGCCCCTCCCAACACCGATTTTGTATAACCAGATTCTGGTGATTGCCACCACCGGAGTGTTCAACCTAAGATGAAGGTGGCTGCTTCAGGTAGAAGTCCATATCTTCCACACTGCAGTGCTCACACCCTATAACTACATGAAAATATCTGTGCTTTAAGCTGAGAAGACTTAGCTGGAACCCATGCTGAGGGGGTCATTTTATAAAGCTCCCCCCCCCCCCCCCCCATGTGAAAAGGTGAAATTTGTTCTTACCTTTTAATTTCCTTTCCTTGCTAGACCAGTCCAGACCTATGAGTTACATCCCTTTACAATGGAGGCAGAGGCTTGACGTTTCTGACGACATCATTAGTATAACAGGTTAACATGTGGTACAGCCAGAACATTCCAGTATGCTAATGCCAAAACCACTCAACAAACACAACAAAACCATTACGAGGAAAAAAACAAGAGAACCAAACTAAATCCAGAAGAGGCCCCATCCTTTGCAAGATTGACTATAAAGATGGCAGCAATCATGTACAATGAAGGTGCACTGATTTCGTACAAAAAGTAGTCAGGTCAAGGGGAAGGGAGTAGAACAAGCAGGCTCTATCCAAACACAAGGGAGACGTATGAGTTTCCAAATCTTTATTGAGGAACAATCAAACGATTCGACGTAGCTACTGTGTTTCGGCGCTGATGCGCCTACGTCAGGAATCTTATGATGCGATAACCTGGCGTTTCCTTGTTACACAATGTAATTACAAAAAGAAATGCGCAGTTAAAAATCCCAAGAATTGTGATATGCGAGATGTCCAGCAAGGAGTTCTAATTCAAGTGGAAAAGCCTACTTGTCCTACTCCCTTCTCCTTGACAAGACTGACTATATATAGACAGGTGGCAGACCCAAGAATCTACCAATAAATTCAGTCTTCTGAAATGGGTCCTGGATTGTTACTATACTATAGTCTTATGTTCCGCTTATCTCATTCAAAATTCTAAGTGGAACAACAATAAAACAATAAAGAGAGCTACAAATGCACTAGTAATCCTTCCACAACTTATATCATTAAGCAATTAAGGTAATGATTTTGAAAAGAAATACGTTTTTAAAGCTCTTCTAAAGAAGGGATAAGAGGACAATTCTCTAATCTGTTCTGTCAGACTAGTCTAGACCTATGGGGTGTAACAGATGTTGCAAACTGATGTAACACAAAAATTGTTCCTGACTTCATAAGGGCTACATCCAGGGACAGGAGAAGCCACTGGACCCAACGTAGAACCCCTTAGGCCATGTTACCACCACAAACTGCTGCCTGTGCCCCCAATACCAAGAAGGTGAACACCTGCTTAAGCAGTAACTCAATATTATAGTTGCAGGTTTCTATAAAGGTTGTACCACCTTTATAGACTGCCGTCACCATAGCGTTAGCCTTAGAGATCTTGAAAAACCTTTCAGGTTATCCTGAGGAAGGAGATAAAACATGTTCATCAATCTTGTCCCCCTGAGAATTAGGGTCAGGGTACTGGTTAGCACAGGGGGCTGAGAACCTGGGAACTGGGTTCAGGTCTAGAAATGTCAAGTAGTAGTAGTAGTTCCCACTGTGGCTCCTTGTGATCCTGGGTAAGTCACTTAAACCTCCACAGCTCCAGGTACAAAAACTTAGATTGTGAACCCACTAGGGACAGAGAAAGTGCCTGCATACAATAAATGTAAACCACTTTGGCTGAACCACAGTAGGCAGTATATCAAACCCATGACTCTTTACCAGCACCAAGATCAATAGAGCCTCGTGGAAGGGAAAGGCTTTCAGAGGGCCCTTCAGGCCACCTCCGAGGCAGATTCTGCCACCACCGAGAGAATTGCAAGGAATGTCAATACTTCTCTTTTTGACAAAACAAGCATACCAATGGGAATTGAGTCCTTGTCAGAAGAGACCTCTCCAGATTCCAGACAGAAGCCCCCAGAGGGGTACTCCTCTTGGGAAAATCAATCCAGTTCCTAAATATCCTCATGAAGGAGGCCAGAGGAACCTGGATGAGCCAGCAGCTCCCACCACTTCTAGGGGCTATGGTCCATTTTGTCCCTGGGAGCCCCCCGGGATCCAACCCCTGAAATGGCTCTCTACCGACTGTGCGCTTGAAGCTCTGAGAGCACCCGCCTAAGAAAATCAGAAGGGCTGAAACCCTGTGCTCCAAGGCTCAGCAGAGGAACCCCCCCCCCCCCCCCCCCACCCCAGTAAACCATAACCCCACCCCTGCCAGTGAATACTCGCCTCAGATGCATGCATCTGAAAAATGCTGTCCAGGAACAAAATCGCCATCGTTCCACCAAATTTAATTCAGCCACAGCTGGAATAGAAACGGGCCCCAACCCAGCAGAATGGCCTGGGTGCTCTCCCTGCAGCTTCTCCATGTAATGTGGTGCCATCCCTACTTGCACCACAGTGCTGCAAAAGAACAGGCTGCCATGATTGTATGCTGGGACCCACATGGACAGAAGCTCTGGACAGCATCACACCCTGTGCAACTGCAGACATGCATCCACCCCCAAACAGGCAGATATCGGCTGCCCCCAGATCCAATTACAAGAGGCCTATAACCTGCCTAGCAAGGTTGGGCAAGACTGCACCAATCCCGTGATTGAACACCATCTGCTGGAAACAGAGAAAACACGGACGAGTGGTTCAGCTGCATCAGCTCACACCACCTAGTGATAATGTCACTCAGAAAGAAGTGGTTCTCTGGCTCCATCTGCTGACAGGGTGGCATAAACCCATGCATCGGGATTGGTCCAGCAGGATGAGGAAATTACCATTTTTAATCTCCTTTATCGTGCCACTCTCCCCTCCACTCCTACATCCAGCTTTCACCACATAAAGGCCCAATGACATGCTTCGTTAGGCCTTCCCTTGCAGCAGCTCATGTCACCAGAGTTAAAGTAACTTTCCTGGTGCGCACACTGCACTGCAGCTGGTCCCATTTCCTACTCCCACCAAGCTATTATCTTTCTACCTTCATCATGCAGAGAGGAAGGTAAAAAGTTTAAAACAGCATGTTACTTACATCCAATAAATTTCCCTGGACAGAGTTTCCAAATAGCAGTTTCTGAGCCTCCACACAGCCTGAAGAGTAGATATACACCTTCTTCCCTGCTTTCCTCCACTCTCTAATTGCTGGCACCACATCCCCGTACACACTGCAGTCAGTGGGAGAAGGGAACATTAAAACTCATATTAATACTGCACCATGGACCACAGTGGCTGGCTGGCTAAGCACAGTAAAAGAAGGAGCAGCACAAAGTTGGTTGACATTTATCCTAAATGAGATATGGTTATTATTGCTACAAACAGGGCTTACGCCAAGTACTGAGTCAGAGACTGAGGCTTAAGAATAAGAAACTAAGGAGTCTTGGTTGTATATTTACTTTTTGAAAGCACCAAAGCACGTTGGGTAGATCAATGAAACAAACTCCTACTTTAATGTATTTTTTAATTGTATTTTTTTTGTTTAGAAAGCAGAATGCAAATATATAACAATAATAATAACCTGACTTTACAAGGTACTGTGGAGGTCATTTTCCTTGTAACCTACTTCTTGCATAATTGTACATGCAGTGCAATCAGGCATGTACCTGTACATGGTTTTTAGGGAGTAAGATGTTCACGGAAAAAATATGGGTGTAGGCACAGGTGGAGTTGCAATTTATACATATATCCCCCCATAGTCAAAGCTATTTAACCAGCACACACATAGCCGTGACTGGTAAGTAGCGTTTTACTACCCTAATCGCGGATATTCAGCAGAGATAACTGGTTATCCCCACTAAACTATCCGCGGTTAGCAGCTAGCCACACAACATAATCGGTTAGGCATGGATATTCAGCGCAAACTGGCTATGTTTACTGGTTAAATAGGCCACATAAATAGCAGGCTATCTTTTAACCGCTAAAAAGTTAACTAGTTAGCACTGAATATCGGCTTAACTGGTTAACTTTTTAACAGTTTTTTTTTTTTATAAACCCGGATATTCAATGTCAGTCGCCGGAAATGGCCCAGCATCGAATATATGGGTTTAACACCAGCGGACAGCAAAAGCACTGCCTGCTGAATATCGGGCCCATAGTTTATATGCTAACATTTAGACCTGCTCCCAAGGAAGAGCAAATATGAGCATCCTCAATCTAAGCACTATTTAAGCACGATATACACTAGTATTTTACGAAGACATATAGCTACCTATGGGGCGCTTTTATTAAGCTGCGGCAATGCTAACGCGCGCTTACTCCAACTTAATGGCATCTTACAGTAAATTTCAGATCGGTGCATGCTAACTGCACATTAATATATTAATCTTTTGTTGGATGGGGAATGTCTGGGGGTGGAGAGTAGGTGTTCCTTCACTAATCAGTTAGCGCGCCGGCATTGCTGCTGCTAAATGGCTAGCGCAGGATTACCATGTGAACCTTTACGGCCTACAAAACAGGTGTCAATTAAGTGTTCATGTGGTAAGTGATCCTTGCAGTACAGACTTGTACCCTAACGTATATATTAACATTAGTGCATGGCCATTAATAGGAAAAAATAGAAAATCAGCCATTTTCCAGTTGCAGTAAAATGGCCTTAGAGGATTAGTGCATAAGGGTATGATAGGTCACTTTTTATCGCAGCTTATAAAAGGACTCCTATTGTCTTTATAAAATAGGCTGTAAACAGGTGCTTTTTTGCCTCCACAAATAGGCAACTTTTATAATTTTATAAATTACTCTCTATAGGCAGGCCTCGTCTTGCTGTCACTTGGATGGCTCAGTCACTGTTAAACAGTTCATCTTCCTGCCCCATCCCGCACACCTCCCCAGACCCCAACTTTTCCCACTAGAGGACAGTCATCTTGAGGAAGCGATAGGCCCGCTGCCTAATCCGGACACCTGTATCCAAAACAAAAGATCAAGCTTGGTTACTTACTCTCCCTTCACATGTCCAGTGCCTAAATGCTTCCCTCCATACGTGACCCTGCAGTTGTTCAGTGCTGTGGTCTTTCTATCCTGCGACATCTGCCAATGGACATTGCTCACCACTGCCTGGATTACAGAGTCCACAGCTGCCCCCTTCTCAGATTCTGGCGGAATAGGCACAAATCCATCAAGCTTGCATCCTCCTCGCCTTTGTATCATGAAAAAAAAACACATGGGACAAGATCTCTATCTGTATACTCTGGAACAGTGAGAAAGGGGAGATATGAGAGAAAATGCCCTCCATGGCACGGATGCACAGGAGGCGAATCTCGTCCAACTGAAGGGAACAGACTCGGGAGTAATCTAAAGAAATATTTCTTTACAGAAAGGAAGGTGGATGTTGTGAATGGCCCCCTAGCAAAGGGTAATGGAGAGGAAAGGGGAAAGGGAAATGGGACTTGATCTACGCCTTTCTGAGTGTTTTTGCAACTACATTCAAAGCTGTTCACATATATTCAGGTACTTATTTTGTACCAGGGGAAATGGAGGGTTAAGTGACTTGCCCAGAGTCACAAGGGAGCTGCAGTGGAACTTGAACTCAGTTCCCCAGGATCAAAGTCCACTGAACTAACCACCAAGCTACTCCTCCACTTGTATGTGATTCAAGAAAGCACGAGACCAGCACTGAGAGCAGATGAAGAATTGTATAGCCTAGTAGATGGAATGGGTGGGCAGACTGGAGAGGGTCTTTATCAGCTGTGTTTAGAATAAGACACAAATGGCAATGCATCTTGGGAGAAGGACTAATTGTCTCATCTTGCCCACAGATCTTCTTATTTAATTTGGCATTTATAATCTGCTTAACTAGCAAGTTCAAGGCAGAGAGCAATCACACATTGTAGCAGAGTGCTTTCTCTTGTCCCTAGAGGGCTCAGTGTCTTGTTTTTTGTACCTGAGGCAATGGAGGGTTAAGTGACTCACTCAAGGTCTCAAGGAGCTGCAGTGGGAATTGAACCCAGGACGCTGAGATCACATTCCCTCAGCACCAACACTACAACTTGCCCCAGTGAAAGGGCAATACTAACCATGGTCCACCCCTTCTTTCTCTTTGAGGCACCAGGAAGAGCTGGTGCAGCCCTGAACTGGAGAAGTAACCTAGTGGTTAGTGCAGTGGCCTGAGAACCAAGGAAACTGGGTTCAGTTCCCACTGCAGCTCCATGTAACCCTGGGCAAGTCGCTTAACCCTCTACTGTCCCAGGTACATAATAAGTACCTGTATATAACGTGCAAACAATTTTAATTGTAGCCACAGAAAAGCGGTATATCAAGTCCCATCCCCTTTCCTTTCCTTGCTCATTAACAACTGTGTTTAATTAGTCTCCTTCCTTTCGGGCTTATTTATTCATTTATTTTCAAAAAGATTGGTGAGGTTCTTGATGGGGGTTTATGTATTACTCACAAGCATAATCATGGGACAGAGAATGCACAGAATCATAAGGAGATTGTCTGTCGTCATCCCTTTATACTGTGCTATGCCACCTCCTGTCCCCATCCCTCATACTCCTGGACACGGGCTACAGAGCTCACGGCTGCCAAATCCAGAAAACATTTTACTGACAAGTTTGGAAAGTTTTTTTTGTTTTGTTTTCTAATGACAAGCCAACTGTTTGGCTGCCTGTCATTACTGTGTAAGGGTTAGGAAGAAAGCATAATGGGGAGAGAAAGGGGATGGGATTTGATATACTGCCTTTCTGTGGCTACAATCAAAGCGGTTTACATATTATAGACAGGGACTTATTTTGTACCTGGGGCAATGGAGGGTTGAGTGGCTTACCCAGGGTCACAAGGATACAGTGGGACTAGTTTCCTTGGTTCTCAGGCCACTGCACTAAACATTAGATTACTCCTCCACTCCACCAGGGATCAGCTGACTGGTACCATTTCTCTCTCCCTGCCAGCATTGGCACTCTTGGCAATCTTTAGCTCTCCCTCACATAAGAATATAAGGCAGACACAAGAAACCAGGAGGTTCTGCTCAAGATATGTTCAGGAGGTTTATGTATTAGCATTTGAAAGTTCCTCCCAGTCCTTACCACCTGTTGTCTGCACATATTATTTGCCTCCTTTAAGAAAAAGGCTGGAGAAGATGGACAAGGTCTTCTTTTCACCAATTTCCCAGGACAGTCTGGACTTAACTGCCTTCCTGGAGTCGTCCAGGGAAAAGTTGGTCACGTCGACACATTTCTGGTGATACTTGCACTGGATCCGGAGAGAGACTGGCTCTTGCAGCTATTTTAGATATAAAAATTCCCCTTTTTGTCACTGAATGTCAGAATTAGGGACGTAGCCAGACTTCGATGGGAATGTGGGGCAGAGCCCAAAGTGGGAGGGGCACATTTTGGCCCATCTCCCCGCCGCCATCCCCGCCACTTCCGCCCCCCCCCCCAGCTACCACTCTTCCCCCCCCCCCCCCCCCCCCGCCACCACTACAAAGATACCTTGGCTGGCAGGGGTCCCCAACACCTGCCAGCTAAAGCATTTCCCGTGCTGGTCTCACATTGCCTGGCACCCTCTTCTGTTTTCAGTCGCTATGCATGCTCATTTTAATGAAACTGAAAACAGGACAGGGCGCCAGGCAATGCAAGACCAGTGCGGCACATGTGCTTTAGCTTGCGGGGTTCGGGACCCCCACCACCCAAACCAGGGGCCCCAGAGCCAATTTGGGGAGGCCCAGACCCCTATGGCCTCCCATAGCTATGCAAATGATCAGAATGTTTCCTGATGTACCCAAAAGAGATATAAGCAATTTTTATTGCTGCGTCCCAGAGTATTGGATACAGAGGCTTTCTTTATATTTAAATTTCCTTTTAAGTACTTGATAAAATATCAGACTAACACCTAAATATTCTTTGAAACATCTCAACTTATGTTATACTCTTGAGTAACAAAACTGTCCAAGCAGGAGGCATGTCCCAGGTTCAGGAACGAGACAGAATAAGATTTATTTATTGCTTACATTTCTATCCCACATTTTCCCTATTTGCAGGTTCAATGTGGCTTACATAGTACAGTGACGGCATTCGCCTAGACCGGTAGAAAAACACAAGGTGATAAAGTGGTTGAATAATGGTACATGTGGTACATGGTACAATGGGATCGAGGGAAGGAAATACATAAGTATTGCCATACTGGGAAAGACCAAAGGTCCATCAAGCCCAGCATCCTGTTTCCAACAGTGGCCAATCCAGGTCACAATATATATATATATATATATATATATATATACCATGTGCATACATACATGGTAAAGAAAAGAATACATTATGGTATTGCATGAAGGTTCCTGAGTAATAAATTGGATTGTAACATACATTAGGTCATCGACTATAGAGATCATATTCGACGTAAAGATTAAGTATTAATGGTTGTTCATAATCGCAAATAAGTTAATCAATCAAGTGATGGGATTTCGGTTTTGTCTAGAACGTGTTAAGTCTTATTATCTAGTGTTTAAGATGGATGTTTGTGGTATGCCTTTTTGAACAGATCAGTTTTCAGTAGTCTTCGGAAGATATTTGGGTCTTGCGTTGTGTTTATATGGCTTTTGGTCATGGTTCCCAAAGCTGCGTGCAAATGTATGAGAAAACTGGTCGCGTATGTGGATTTATATTTTATCCCTTTCAGTTAGGGTAGTGTAATTGAGGAATGTGCGTGCTGATCTTTTTGCGTTCCTGGTAGGCAGGTCTATGAGATCCGACATACAGGTCGGGGCTTCCCGTGAACGATTTTGTAAACCAGGGTACAGACTTTGAACGCAATTCATTCTTTAATGGGAGCCATGTAGTTTTTCTTAGGGGTTTGGCACTTTCATATTTTGTTTTCCCAAATATGAGTCTGGCTGCTGTGTTTTGAGCAGTTTGAAGCTTCTTAATGATTTGTTCTTTGCATCCGGCATAAATGGCTTGCAATAATCTAGGTGGCTTAGCACCATTGATTGTACTAAACTGCAGAAAATTTCCCTTGGGAAAAGGTTTGATTCTTTTAAGTTTCCACATTGAGTAGAACATTTTCTTTACTGTATTTTTCGCATGGTCCTCAAGTGTGAGATTCGGTCAATTGTGACTCCCAAGATTTTCAGGCTGTCTGAGATCGGAAGGGTGTAGTCTGGGGTGTTTATGGTATTGGGTTTATTTGTATTGTATTGTGAGGACAGGATGAGACATTGTCTTTTTTCTGCGTTTAGCTTTAGTTGGAATGTGTCCGCCCATTAGTTCATTATTTGGAGGCTGTGTGTGATTTCGGTTATATCTTGTTTGAACGGGATGTATATCGTGACATCATCTGCAGAGATGTACGGATTGAGTCCTTGGTTGGATAACGATTTGGCTAAAGGTATCATCATTAAGTTAAAAAGGATAGTGAAAGCGGTGATCCTTGTGGTACTCCGCATTCAGGTTTCCATGGTGTTGATGTTTGAGTTTGAAATCACTTGATAAGTTCTTGCTGTTAAGAAGCCTTTAAACCATCTCAGTACGTTTCCTCCAATTCCAAAGTTGTCTAGGATGTTCGAGAGTATTTGGTGGCTGACCATTTCGAACGCACTGGACATATCAAATTGTAGGAGCAGCACATTGTTTCCAGTTGCAATTAGTTGCTTAAATTTGGTTATGAGAGTGGTTAATACTGTTTCAGTGCTATGGTTGGATCGGAATCCCGACTGTGATTCATGTAGTATTGTGAATTTGTTAAAGTAGTTGGTAAGTTTTGGTTACCATACTTACTTCCATTAGTTTTACTATTAGGGGGATGGATGCTACTGGTCGATAGTTGGTTGTGTCATTTAATTTTTTCTTTAAGTCTTTGGGTATGGGTGTAAGTAGTATATTTCTTTTTTCCTTGGGGAAAAGTCCGTATTGTAGCATATAGTTCAGGTGTGACGTAAGGTCTTTTATGAAGCGTGTAGGGGCGGACCTTATTAGGCTATTGGGGCAAATATCCAGTTTGGAGTGGGTTTTGGAGAATTTGTTGAGTGCTTGAATGAAGGTTTCTTCGGTTAGCAGCTTGAAGTTAGTCCAGGTTCGGTCTGCTGGGTATTCACCGGGAGTTGGGTCCAGGCAGTCCATAAATTTTTCATGGTCAGTGGTAATGTGGATCGAAGTTTTGTAATTTTCTCATTGAAGTATTTGGCAAGTTGGTCTGCCGATGGGGTGTCTGTGCTAGATGTGGTAACCGGTGTGGTGTCTATTAGTTTATTCACGAGTTGGTATAATTATGTGTATCTTTGTAGTCTGGTCCTATTTTGGTTTTATAGTATGCTCTTTTAGTTTGTCTTATTGAGTATTTGTATTTTCTTTGCAGTTGTTTCCAAGCATGAAGTGTCTGATCATCTTTCAGTTTTTCCATGCTCGCTCGTGTCTTCTAACCTGTGTTTTTAGTCATTTCAATTCTGCGTTGAACCAAGGTTTGAGTTTTGTCTTCTTGTAGTCCTTTTTGTAGTGGTGCAATTTTGTCTAGTGTACTCCTACATCTGTCGCCCCAGTTCAGCAGGTAGTGTTTGGAATCTGTTTGTGCTGTCCATTCGTTAATGTAGAACTGTTGCCAGAATGTTGCAGGGTCGATTTGGCCTCTCGTAATGTAGGTTGTGGGTTCTTGCTTGGGGTGTGTACCTTTTTCCCCGCCATTGTAGTGTGAAGTTTAGTTTGTAATGGTCTGACCATGGTATCTCTGTCCATTTTGTATTTGTTAATAAGGTTCAGGTCTGAGGATAATTTGTGTGTGAAGAGATCAATAGTGTGTCCTTTGGCATGGGTGGCTTGTATGCTAGGCCAGCTAAGGTCCCATAGTTGGAGGAAATCTTTGCATTCATGTGTGTTGGTTGCGTTAGGGTCTTCTAGGTGTATATTTATATCCCCTTATGAGTAGGTTTGAGTTAGATACACAGGTATTCGATATGAAATCCATAAAGTGTGGTTGACATTCTTGCCAATTACCTGGTGGTCTGTAAAACAAGACAAGGGTTAAGTTCTCAAGTGCAGTATGGTTAATTCTAACTGAAGCTATTTCAAGTTTAGGTGTAATAGACTCGGCAGTTGTTGTTACAGTAAAGTGAGATCTGCAGATTATTGCTAGGCCTCCTCCTCTTTTTTCTTTCCTTACCCAGTGGGTAATTTTGTAGCCTGGGGGGCACAGTTCTAAGATTATGGGGTCCTTGACGTCATGAATCCAGGTTTCGCTGATAATTAGTAGGTCGAGATTGTCTGCTGTCATCCAATTGTTTTTTGACTACAGATCTGGCATTTATGTATCCCACTTGAATTTTATGGTATGGGTCCTGTTTGATGATGTGTGGATTTTTATTAGTTGTCGTTCCTTTATTTTAGTAGGTTCTTTATTTCCCTTCTGTTGTGGTTGTCCATGTGTTGATGTTTTATTGTTGTTTGAGTTCTTGTCGGTTTGATAGGGTGTTTTGTGTCCAATCAGTCTTTGGTGGTGTGTAGTATGGGTATCATGTTTCCCCTGTCTGTCTGGCTCATCTGTGGGGCTCCAGCGAGGCGTTAGGGTCGTGCGCCAGGCGCAAAGCTCTATTCAATCAGCCTAGTGATATGCCGCGTGAAGGTTCCGAGCGTCGGCCCAGTATAGTTTTCCCGGTGCTTGAAGTACACGCTACCGACTTCGCTCTGTTCCAGCGTCTCTCCTGTCGCTCTCGGGGCTCCAATGGAGCTCGGGGGTCAGACGGAGCGCAGATGGATGTGACTATTTCTGGAGTGTTCTGGTCAGATATTCTCCATTGAGAATACTGACCATTTAACCCTACTCTCTGTTTTCTTTTAACCAGTTTTTAATCCACAATAGAACACCTCCTATCCCATGATCTCCAATTTCCTCTGGAATCTTTCATGAGGTGCTTTGTCAAACACCTTTTGAAAATCCAGATACACAATATCAACCGGCTCCCCTTTATCCACGTTTGTTCACCCCTTCAAAGAAATGTAGTAGATTGGTGATGCAAGATTTCCCTTCACTAAATCCATGTTGACTTTATCTCATTAATCCATGCTTTTGAATATGCTCTGTATTTTGTTGTTCTTAATAATAGTCTCTACCATTTTGCATGGCACCGACGTCAGACTCACCGGTCTATAATGTCCCGGATCTCCTCTGGAACCTTTTTTAAAAATCAGTGTTACATTGGCCACCCTCCAATCTTCCAGTACCACTCAATTTTAAGGATAAATTACATATTTCTAACAATAGCTCCGCAAGCTCATTTTTCAGTTCTATCAGTACTCTGGGATGAATACCGTCTGGTCCAGGAGATCTGCTACTCTTCAGGTTTGTAGAACTGGCCCCATTACATCCTCCAGGTTATATATTGTCCATTACGAGCTTTGGTTTTACTATATCGGACTGGCTGATCCCTCATTAAGAAGTAAATAGTTTTGTGGTCCCCTTAGATACATAAAATTATAAAACAACAAATCCTATTACATCTCATTGCTTAAACTGTTTTGGTCTCTTGGATCTCTCCTAAATTATGGACTAGTGATAGGTTGAAATATTAATGATTGTTTGAATCAGAATTATGCTTTTTATTTTTCTACTTTTCAACTGATTTCTGTAATTTGTTTAAAAATTGAATTAAAAAAAAAAAAGAAACCCACACCCCTAATTCTATAAAACCAAAAATGATGCACCCATTTTATTTATTGGGATTTATTAACCACCAAGGTGTTGTACAGCAGGTACAATTTAACATAAAACTTACAATTTTGTTAACAGCATAACATAGTAAAATAACCAAGAATAACTTAAATAGAATAAAATGAGGTAAACTTGAAAACAGTAAATTGTGGAGGAGTGGCCTAGTGGTTAGGGTGGTGGACTTTGGTCCTGGGGAACTGATGAACTTGAGTTCGATTCCCACTTCAGGCACAGGCAGCTCCTTGTGACTCTGGGCAAGTCACTTAAACCCTCCATTGCCCCAGGTACAAATAAGTACCTGTATACAATATGTAAGCCGCATTGAGCCTGCCATGAGTGGGAAAGCGCAGGGTACAAATGTAACAACAAAAAAAAATAATAGAACTACCGTCAAACAGTGTCAAAAATATACACATTTAACAGCACTTGGAATTCAAATACCAGAGATATAACACAATGTTAGCAAAATACTAATGATACCACCTAATAAGCATGCATTAAAACATTCAACTAACATAGATATGATGCTAAAGATTTTCTACAATACGGTTTACCATATAGCTGAGGGACCAAGAGCAGAAATATGATGGGAACAAGATGCGTGGTACAGAGTATATGGGAAAAATTTGATGGTTAGCTAAACTCAAGGCATGTTCTTTGTACAGTTAAGAAAGAGATAAGGAACTAACTGATCTAAGTTACAGTATGTGTAGCAAGTTAGGTGCAATTCCCAGGCGTAAGTGCTATTATATAACTGTGCCTAACTTTAAGTGCAGTTTATGAAAAGCGTGTCACAATTGTGGCCATGTTTCATGCACTCATTCATTTCGCCACCTGGTGGTCAGACCTGGTGGCTGTAATGGACTGTCTGGTTGCTGGTTCCCATGTTCCAGAAGTCATGCCGGTCCGGATCTTCCAGCCTTCCAGACTGTCTTGGGATTTTTGGAACTTAGCAGCACCCTTACCTGGTGACTCCCTTGTCGGTTACCTTTATGAACCACCTGGAAACTTTCTACTTTGCCTTGGCAACAGAGGTCATCTGATGAGCCTCTCATCGGTGAGAGTTGTTGCAGTGCTACCTGTTCTCCTTATCCTGTGGTGGACCTGCCCTGCTTGTTTCCCGGGGTTTATTTCTCCTGCTTGCTGCCTGCCCAAGACTCGGCGTGTTTCCTGGTTTATTTCTACTGCTTGCTGCCTGCCCAAGACTCTGTTTGGTTTCCTGGAAGCTTCGACTGTGCCCTGCCCTGCCTGTTCCAGCTTGCTCTACTTCAGCTGCAGCTTCAGTCTGGCTGCTCCAGTCCTGGTTGTATCTGACTGTCTGTGTTCTGCCTTGTCTCTTGTTTTGGGTGATTCTCCTGCCACTGCCGCTCCTCGGCAGTGGCCAAAGGGCTCACTTCTCCTCACTAGTGTGACAAAGCGCTTTTGGTACTGAGATTTTTGTAGAATCCAGCCCCAAATATCCATGTGAGCATCTGCACATCATTGTACTTTGCATGACCCTACCTGTTTTCTCAGCTGACAGATGTCTTCCCGGCACTCTGCTTCATCCCAGTGAGCCAGCAGATAGTCTTCAACGTTTTCCTTAATGTAGGGAAATAACACATCCTAGTAAAGAATGAGTGGGGAAAAAACGATTAATAACAAAAACAACCTGGATGCTATAAACCCATTCCCCTGCTACCAAAGAGCATTCCAATACACCCCAATTCTGGAACCTCCCATAAATTACAACCCTGTGGTGAACTCAATATATTATCACTGTGGTTCTCAATCTGTGTGGCCGTGACCCCATGATAGCGGCCAAATAAAACTGCGTGACCCCTTGAAAGTGCAGAATAATAATGCACCTATGGACAGCCCACCCAGATTGTGACCCCAATTACGGGTTGCGAGACCTCATTGGGGTCCCAGACCACATTTTTGGAAGCTCTGCCTCATTATTTAATACTGCATATTGGATGGTGATGCACGTAGTGAGGCAGTGCTTCTCTAAACTCAAACTTGCAGGCAACAAGACCTTTCATACAAATTAGAGATATCTAACACGTTTAACTTATAGTGACACACTTCTGAATTTGCACCATTGTGTATAGACTGAGGAGGGTCTGCGTCAACAAATTTATGTATCCGTTAGAGATGGACTGTTTATAGACTGAAGACAAAGATGGTATGAAATGTCCTTGGCCAGCCCTTGTAGCTTGTTTTCTCTTCAAATGTATTTATTTATTTAAAACTTTATATACCCTGTCTTTTGGAAATGCCAATCAAGGTGGTGTACATAAATTAAACATCTTAAACAATCAGAAGGAAATAAAAAATGTTTCAAACCCATTCTAAATAACAATAAGGACACATCCCCTTTTAACTCTTCAGCGAGTTTGTTGCATCAAATTGGCATAAGCATTTTGAAAGCCTTCCTCCTCCAAGTCTCCTTTTTCATCACATCTTTGCAGATGTATCATTTGACTCTTCCGTGAAGATCTTAACACATGATTACAAATATGCTGTTGTACACATTCAGATAAAACTTTGGGTGTTTGGTTTTTAATCACTTTAAAGGTTAGAACCAACAATTTAAACATACAGTGCCCCCTAACTGACAACCAATGGAGCTCTTTTAAAGGAACCACACTGTCCCTCTTGTTATTTCCTATCAAATACCTCAAGGCCGATTCTCAGAACTCCGGAGCTGTGGGGAACAGCGCAGAAAAAAAACCCTTCCCAATGCTCAACATTAATAGCATGCAAATTATATGCACGCTGTTAGCGTTGAGCGCTGGGAGGTTGAAGAGGAGGGATATGCCTGGAGCATGAGCACAAGAGCTATGCAGTAGGCACAGATCATGTGCACATGCTCGGTCAAAAAAAAACAGGTGATCCCATCTGCCCGGCACAAACTGCTGCATGTACTGGTCCCAGGCTTCATTTCCCAGTCCACTCCTAAATCTTCAGTGTCGGCACAGATCTTATGAGCACTATCTGGGGGCAGATCTGGCATATGCTCTGCCCCCAGGGGGAGGTACCTGGTACTACTGCTGAGAAATAGCAAAACTGTCATTTTGGACACAAGGAGAGAACTCGGGGCCAAGAGCTGCACCAGCAAACCCAGGGGCCCATGAGAAATCCCTCTTCAGACACCCTAACGGTTTTTGGTGGTAAGGACGGCTTTGTTTTGTGCAATTTAGGCAACGACCTACTTACCACTGGTTCAACTATATGGAGTGGAGGACTGTCCTAGTGGTTAGAGCTCAAATCTCACTGCTGCTCCTTGTGATCTTGGGCAAGTCACTTAACCCTCCACTGCCTCAGGTACAAAATTAGATTGTGAGCCCTCCAGGGACAGAGAAATACCCAGTGTACCTGAAAGTAACTCACACTGAGCTACTATTGAAAAAGGTGTGAGCAAAATCCAAATAAATAAAATATTTGGATAGCGTTTGCTGCCCACGCTAGAGCCCCTCTGAACATACTGTGCACCCTGTCAGTGCTAGTCCAACATTGGCATTAGGTTCTGAGAATCAGCCCCTACCATATTCTGAGCCATCTGTAACCTTTTAAGATCAGGCAAGCCTACATATGCTGTTAAAATAATTCACTGAACTTCTAATCATAGCCTGCAAGACAAACCTAAACACAGGGGCTTTAGAAAAAAAGGGCATTTTTTGTTTTCAACAGAGCTAACTTAGCAAAAACCTGATCTACTACCCGAGAGATCTGCTGTTTACCAATCCTAAAACTTACATAGTAACATAGTAGATGACGGCAAAAAAAGACCTGCACGGTCCATCCAGTCTGCCCAACAAGATTTTATTTATTTACGGTTCATTGTATCCCAAACTATGTGCTACTTTTTGTGTTTACCTTACCTTGATTTGTATCTGTCATTTTCAAGGCACAGACCGTATAAGTCTGCCCAGCACAATCCCCGCCTCCTAACCAGCCCCCCCTCCCACCACAGGCTCTGCCACCCAATCTCGGCTAAGCTTCTGAGGATCCATTCCCTCGGAACAGGATTCCTTTATGTTTGAATTCCGTTACCGTTTTCCTCTCCACCACTTCCCGTGGGAGAGCATTCCAAGCATCCACCACTCTCTCTGTGAAAAAATACCTCCTGACATTTTTCTTGAGTCTGCCCCCCTTCAATCTCATATACTTTTAGGGGAAAAATAAGCAGTATGTCTGACCTCCCAGCCCTCACCTGTAAACTTAGATCCTGTCAATCTACATCTTCAAAACATAACAAGGCAGATTCTAAACCATTCCAAACCAACCCACTGTGGAAAACCAAGCACCCACTGTTTTCATACCCACAGTAAGCATTTATCCAAAGTTAGTAAAAACTGAATATCATCTGCATTCAACTAAAAGCCACACTGTCTTGCCAGTTTTCCTAAAGGGGATATATAAATATTATAAAGCAAAGGCAAAAAGGAGGGAGACCCCTGTGGGACACCCCATTTCAATGATTTCACATAAGTATTGCCACACTGGGACAGACCAAAGGTCCATCAAGCCCAGCATCCTGTTTCAAACAGTGGCCAATCCAGGTCACAAGTACCTGGCAAGATCCCCAAAAAAGTACAAAACATTTTATGCTGCTTATCCCAGAAATAAGCAGTGGATTTTCCCCAGGTCATTTTAATAATGGTCTATGGACTTTTCCTTTAGGAAGCCTGTCCAGACCTTTTTTAAAGCCCACTAAGCTAACTGCCTTTACCATATACTCTGGCAACAAATTTCAGAGTTTAATTACACATTGAGTGAAGAAAAGTTTTCTCCAATTCGTATTACATTTACTACTTTGTAGCTTCATCGCATGCCCCCTAGTCCTAGTATTTTTGGAGAGATCATTTACTTCTATACCACACTTTATATCTTCCATCTTGTATAAAACATGTAATCCACTGTAACACCAAACCTATGATCCTTAAATCAACATACATTTCTAAGAAAATATTAGTGACTACCACATCAAAAGAGGCACTTAGATTAATAGAGATCAACAATACCTTTTTACTCTTATCCCTCCAATGAAAGACCTCATTCGGCAAGGACTCTATACTAAAACCCCTTCTAAATCCTGCCAAACAAGGATCCACTAAATTATTAGTATCCAAATATGTACAAAGTTGAAAACACCACTTCTTTTCAATTATTTTGGTTAAAGAGGGCAAGTTTGAGACAGGTCAAAATTCTCACTATGACCTAAATCTAGATCTTCATTTTTTTTAAAAACTGGACTCACTACAGCTTCCCATGAATGTTAAGGAAGTCTCCATTATATCCTGCATAAGCCAGGGTAAGTTCCATGGAATGATTAGTGTATTGGAGATGTGTCTCACTCTAATAGTACTCTTCATTAATAATTGACTCTACTGTTTATTATGCTGTTTCTCCCTCCCTTTTTTTGCACTTGTTCAGAAGTATCTCCTTTGTATTTCCTCTGATAATCATTCTGACGAACAGAGTTTTCTTGAACACACTTCTGTTATTTCTATATGGTTATTTTATAGTTTTTAATTGAATATTACAGAAAATAATTTTGATTGGCATGTTAGTGCACTTCAATACGATAAAACAAGGATGAACAAGTTGTAGGCATGCTTTTTTATTGGATTAACAATATATGATGATCACTGCACCTTTGCCCTAGTTTGACACTTTATGGCACTGACAACAAACTGAGGGGGTCTTTTACTAAAGCTTAGCTCGAGTTATCAGCAGCAGGGCCTATAGGAATAAAATGTGCCCTGCTGCAGATAACTCGAGCTAAACTTTAGTAAAAGACCCCCTGAAAAACTCTTCCCAGTTAACCCGAGTGGTGAGTGCCAATCTGCAGGTAGGGATCCCAAATGGGGCTAGAAGATTAATAATAGATGGGGGGTCACAGAAACGAGGCAGCTTCCACGCCCTATGGGCCCCCACTATGATCTATGCTCAGTAGAGCGCCGGTGAATCGTTAAAAGTTCATAGGCCACGTCCCTCCCTTCTGTTGAGGCTTCCTAGACTGCAAACCCTTGCAAAAGACACTGAAACAGAGGATCCTCCTAAGTGCTGCTACTGTTGCTTTCGTGATTTGGAAAGGCTAAAGAAGAATGGGGGTGTGCTATTCGTTTTCATAATCATCTTGGGGTCGCACTATATAAAAGTTTGAGAAGGACTAAATTAACGTTCTGATCTCCTAACGGACCCCACTGTTTACAAAGCCACAATAGCGGTTACCGGTGCAGTAATGCCGACACAGCCCATTCAAACGACACTGCCCATTCCCTTTGAATGGGCTGTGTCGGCATTGCCGTGCGGTTTTGTAAGCAGAGGGGTAAGAACAGCCCCCTGAGAAGCTGTCAGCCTAACTCCCCATGGTGGCACTACATAACGACCATGTTTACCCTGGCAGACAGGTTTACTGGCACATTAGGTTGTTTGTCTTTGTTGAGAAACTTGCAGTGTTGCAGGAATTTACCACTCCACTCAGGCATGCATGCAACTCCAGGTCCGAGGATCGCTCTCCCTCACCTTCACAAAGGTAATAGCCGTGGTGGTACCCTCGATATCTAGCAGGATGACCGTAACTTCGGAAGGAACAGCGCATACCCCCATCATTACCGACACTGCTACTACCTTTACCGCGACGCCCCCGGCCCCAAGCAAGAGCTCAGCTCCACGTTAGTTCTCTCGGGAAAAGGAAGAGGGAGGAGGAGTCGCAAATGTCCTATTCTGATTGGCTGACGGCAGAGGCTTTCTGTCGTCACAAAGGGGAGGTGTTATATGGTGTAAGAAAGTCCTTGGTACGGTAGAACTGAAGAGGTTAGATTGTCTCAGAGGTTGAAGAAAATAGGAACGGAATGACGTCACAATGTTGAAGCCAATTAGGTTTGTCCCTCTTTCCCTTTCTCCGCCCGTGCAGCCGTCATTGTACTCAAAAGAAAGCAAGCAAACCTGAACTGCCCTGCTGCTGTTGCTGCATCCTTGTTGTCGTTCTTTATTGTTGGTAGCATTTTATTTAATATTGCTTATATTTTCAAATATGCTGGTTTGTGCAGCATGCGAATGTATACAGAGGAAGTGTTGGTTTCATCGGTTTCCAAAAATACTGGGACTAGGGGGCATGCGTTGAAGCTACAAAGTAGTACATTTGAAACGAATCGGAGGAAATTTTTCTTCACTCGACGTGTAATTAAACTCTGGACTTCGTTACCAGAGACTATGGTAAAGGCAGTTAGCTTAGCAAAGTTTTAAAAAGGTTTGGATGGCTTCCTAAAGGAAAAGTCATAGACCATTATTAAATTGGACTTGAGGAAAATCTACTATTTCTGGGATAAGCAGTATCATAGGAGGAGCTAACTTTTCAAAATTATTGGGGGTGCTAAGCCCAGTGGAAATAACCCCGCCCTGGACACATACAAGTAATTTTCTCAATATTGGGGGTGCTCAAGCACCCACAGAGTCGGCTCCTATGGGCAGTATAACATGTTTAGTACTTTTTGGGGATCTTGCCAGGTATTTGTGGCCTGAATTGGCTACTGTTGAAAACAGGATTCTGGGCTTGATGGACAGTTGGTCTGTCCCAGTAGGGCAATACTTACATACTTATGTAAGTACTAATTTGTTCTACATTTTAAATCATTGTGTCATTTGGAGGGGCTGGCTATAGGGACTCCCTGTATTCATGTTTTCACCTAGTAAAGGGCCACCAAAACAGACATCATGTTATGAGAATCAGGTACTTAACAATCAGACTTACTATTTGTAAGTACAGTTTAAAAAAAATCATAAAGAAAAAGATGGCATGAGGGAACTTTCTCCTTTTCTTTTGTGAAAAGCAGTGCTTATTATAAAAATGCACTTGCCTTTTTTATTACTATTATTTCTCTGAGAGGTATTGAATAATGAGGTAGGGGCTTCCTTCATGTAGAAATTCTGTCCAGAGGCAGACTAAATGTGCCAATATTGTCCAGTTCAGCACACTATTAGCCTGCAAGTTCATGCAAAGTTAATTATGTTCAAAGGAAAATAAATCTGTTGGCTCAGGCTGCTTGCTATGTGAATATTCCATCACTGTTTCATTATTGATACCAAATATTACATGGTGTATGCATGTGATAATATTTGAATAACTGTCAATACTTATGGCTACGCTTTCTGAACATGCGGCATCATTAAAGGACAGACTTAAATGCCCAGCTGGTATGGTAATCTCATCTTTGTCAAATGTGTCAGACATATTATCCATGTACTTGCTCCCATGATATAATTGAATTCTATTATTCTGTCTCACTATATTTTCAAAGTAAGCCGCATTGAATCCGAGTTTTACTTGGGATAATGTGGGGTATAAATGTAAACACAAGTTTACATTACATGTGGGGTATAAATGTAAAAACACAAGTTAGGAGATACGAACGAGCATGGAACAAAAGAAAAGATGAACACACATTAAACGCATGGAAACAAGTGCAAAAGAAATACAAATATGCAATACAACATACCAAAAGGTCCTACTACAAAACCAAAATTGGGCCTGACTACAAAGACACGCATAAACTTTTCCTACTAGTGAGCAAACTTCTAGATACCACCCCAGTCACTACAACTAGTACAGACACCCCATCAGCAGACAATCTTGCTAAATACTTTAATGAGAAAAGATTCGACTCTATCACCTAATACCACCGACCACGAAAAATTCTTCGACTGTTTGGATCCAATTCCCGAGGAATATCCGGCTGATAATCTGGTCTAACTTCGTTATTCTTACTGATGAATCCGTCACCCAAGCGATCAATAAGTTCGCTAAGTCCCATTGCAAGCTGGACATATGCCCCAACAACCTAATAAGATTCGCCCCTCAACGCTTCATAACAGACCTCACAAAGTACCTAAACCATATGCTACAACATGGACTCTTCCCTAATGATAAAGGAAATATATTACTTACACCAATACCTAAGGACATAAAGAAAAAAGCAAATTATATTACCAACTACCGCCCAGTAGCATCCATCCCTTTGGCAGTCAAATTAATGGAAAGTATGGTACCCAAGCAAATTACTGATTACTTAAATAAGTTCTCGATTTTACATGAATCACAATCAGGATTTTGATCCAACCACAGCACAGAAACAGTACTAATCACCCTCCTTACCAAATTTAAACAAGCAATCGCAATTGGTGACAGCATACTTCTCTTACAATGTGACATGTCCAGTGCGTTCGACATGGTAAATCACAAAATACTACTAAATATCTTAGAATATTTCAGAATTGCAGGAAACATACTTAATTGGATCAAAGGCTTCCTAACAGCAAGAACATACCAAGTAATATCAAATTTGATTATATCACCACCTTAGAAACCAGAATGCGGAGTACCTCAAGGATCACCGCTCTCACCGACCCTTATATGCAGATGATGTCACAATCTATATCCCGTTTAAACATGACCTAACAGAAATCACTAAAGAATTCAATCACAACTTCTAAATTATGAACTCTTGGGCGGATACATTCCAACTAAAACTCAATGCAGATAAAACTCAATGTCTCATCCTCTCATCACAATACAACACGTAGAAACCCACCATTTTAAGTACCCCAAACTTTACCCTTCCTGTATCAGACAGTCTGAAAATTCTAGGAGTCACAATTGACTGAAATCTTACACTAGAAAGCCATGTGAAAAACACAACAAAGAAAATGTTTCACTCTATGTGGAAACTCAAAAGAATAAAACCTTTCTTCCCAAGAGAAACATTCTGCAGACTAGTACAATCAATGGTACTAAGCCAACTTGACTACTGCAATGCAATTTACGCCGGATGCAAAGAACAAGCCATTAAGAAACTTCAAACTGCACAAAATACAGCTGCCAGACTCATATTTAGTAAAACGAAATATGAAAGTGCCAGACCCCTAAGAGAAAAACTACATGGCTTTCACTAAGAGAACGAATTGCGTTCAAGGTCTGCACTCTGGTTCATAAGATCATACACGGTGAAGCTCCGGGGTATATGTCAAGCCTTATAGACCTACCAATCAGGAATTCTACTAGATTATCACATACATTCCTGAATCTCCACTACCCCAACTGCAAAGGTCTAAAATATAAATTAACATATGCTTCCAGTTTCTCCTATGTAAGCACGCAAATATGGAATGAATTACCAAAATCCATAAAAACAATACACGACATAAAACATTTCTGAAAATTACTGAAAACCCTATTCAAAAAGGCATACCACAAAGATCCATCGTAAACACCAGTAATAAATTTCCACCATAACTATACAAGTCATAACCTTTAATTTTCTGATAGTTCAAACTAATCTATTCACGATTGAAGTGTATTATTTCTCACTGTTCAAGCTGATTTATCACGATTGAAGTTTAATCTTATACCTTTTATTTCTCATCACGAAAATGAACTTTCTACACCTGGATATCTAACCCATTCTGTCATCTCCATCTTAACTATGTATTTCTCTATTCCGGAATTGGTGATCACCATTACGGAACAATGTAAGCCACATTGAGCCTACAAGTAGGTGGGAAAATGTGGGATACAAATGGTACAAATAAATAATTAAATAAACAACAAAATCCGTTATCCTTCACCTTTTAAGACACTGCCTATCCAGCTAGATGCTGATGGCACAATGAAAGCAAGTTTGGTCCAATGAAGACTTCCTCAAAATCACCTGTGCCTTAGCTGGGCCCTAGTATTACAACATTGAAAATGTGACCATACCATGTCTCTGTGGTTATGTTGCACTAATAAAGTTAAACAATTAACTGGCTATCTTGAAAGGTTTATATAACTTTTGGATGCATGACTAGGGACACAAATATATACTTATTTATTCAATATCACAATTCCTCTTGTACTGCCAGAAAACAACTTTTTAGGGTGGATAGTGTTATAAACAGCTCCCAGATAACCTGAGAACTGAATTGATTTTGCACTTTTCTGCTTACTGACAGGCATGACCCATGACCTACATAGCTAAAATCTCAAACTTCATCTTTCTGTATTTTTGCTGAGAGCTGTAAATACAAGGTCACACTGTACCGGCAAAGAGTGCTCTTCCCTCTCCCCCCGTACAGAAATGGTGCCACTGACTCTAGCTCAGAAGAATATGTTTACAGTTTGGGAAGGAAGAAGTGTTGAGGACTTAGATAACACCGTGATAAGACCCGGGTGTTAGGCAAATTCCTGTACGAGGTGGCGACTGAAAGTCTTTGGTAAAAGAGCTTTGGACTTATTTTAAGATGCTGGTTCTGTAAACATTCAGATAGTATGTTCCATTTAATGTAAACAATAACATAAGACAGAATTTAGCTGATGTTACAATACAAGTGGCTGACATTGCAAGTGGTACACTGGTTGGGAGGGGGATTGATGCTCCATCCACTGTATATAAGTGGCTGTGGTACTGAATCTACTACTACTACTACTACTATTTAGCATTTCTATAGCGCTACAAGGCATACGCAGCGCTGCACAAACATAGAAGAAAGACAGTCCCTGCTCAAAGAGCTTACAATCTAATCTACAATCTAATCTAGTCAGAGGAGGAGATGATCAACCGAGAGTAACTTTTTACAGCAGTGGTCTCTCTCCCTCTTGTAACAAATTGCTATGGCCTGATTTCTTTGCCATTTATTACTTTACCTTTCTTTGTCCAATTACTTTATCTAATTGCTCTGTGTATATCTAATTGCTTTGTCCAATTACTTGACCTAATTATTCTGTCTAATTACCTAATTCCCTACCTAATTACACTTCCTTAATTCCCTAATTACTTTACCTAATTCCTTATCTAATTACCTAATTACTCTGTCTAATTACTTTGCCCAATTACTTTATCGCCTGATTGCTTTGTTATTATCTATATTGGAATAAAGACTTACACCTTGGAAAGAGCATGGCCTATGTCTTTTCTATTACTCCATATCTTGGAGGTGGCTGGTCCATTGTATCTTGGGTGTGTGTGAGGAGGTAGAAAAACCCTATTTACCACATATTTCCAAATTGTATATTTCTTATGGTAACTAGGTATATCAGAGAAATAATTCCCACATAATTACAGCCCTCACTGATACTAGGTTGTCAGAGGGGGCCATGTAAGAACAGACTCCGACTATAAACATTTGGTAGCAGAGGATTTGGTGTGAACACGGGTTCAAAAGTGGAGTCAGAGTTTATGCTTTACTTGTTCCTCTGGGATTAAATGTTGTAGTGTGTCTTTGCCAAATTTAAATAAGATCTGAGATAGGGTTATATTTCTAAAGGTTAATAAATGTGGAGTTTGTTGGACTTTACTAGTTGATTAATAACGGGGGATTATCCGTTTATTGACCGGTCCCTGATTTACTTTCATCACTTAAATTTTAACTTTCATTCATATGCTCTATACCTTTTCTGTTTTTCTGTTTTTTCATCTTAGACGCAACTATAAGTTGACACGATTGGCATTCACTGATACCTGTGTGACGGTTTACATCTACTGATGAGACTTATACCTGTCTGAAGGAATACCATCTGTGGGTGACAGTGACTAAATTTAGGTATTTGATTTTTAGCCCATTTTAGGGTTTTCCTCTAGTGAGGTGTTTTGTTTCGCGTATCATGCCCACCGTCCATGGATGGCCGTTACCTCCACCGTGGACTAGACGTCCATCTGGATTGACCCTGGAGTGCCTAGACGGTGAGGTGCCAGGAGTTTCTGAGTCCGAACATTTAGGAACGGGAAGAGGGGTAAGTATATTTCTCTATTTACGTGTCTAACTTTATTTTCTATATTACTCCATATTAAGGTTAACACTTATTCTACTTTGCGAGTAAATGCTTGTCCTTTTACGCTCTAGATTATGGGGAGTCCTTTGCCATCCTATTTTGTAAGTAGTGAAAATCTTGTACAAGTACTTTGATGATAGAGGAGGTTCCTAGTTCTTTGGAGTGGCTATAAAAGGACTAGCCATTAAGAGATATTTGAGTCAAAGAAAATAAGTAATGCAGATATAGTTTAGGGAATATTTGGCACAGCACGGCCCCTCATAAAAGACTGTGTCTTGTTACCCAGATATGCGGGGTTCTGAAGTAGATGTATCCTTTCGAGGGCGAATCGTTATTGACCTCTGGGACGCTGGAGGGACTTTAACGGTCTCCATGTGTTCCTGGCGATCGTTTCCACGTTAGTTGTGGTGACGTGTCAGAGAGTTAATGGTTTTTTGAATTATAATATTATTCTAAGAATTATTTCCGAGATAACAGTGAAGTAGATGAACAGTGTAAAAGGTGTTTTAAAAGCCTAGGTTTGTTATTAGGTTTGCTGCAACCTAAATAAGTGTTTTCCAATATTAAGGTTCCCTTATTCAAATCAGGATTACGCCTCTTAGTGATAAATTTCTTTCCAGGTGACCAAATGATTGTTATTAAATTTTGTAATACCTGGTATCAATGGAATCAAAAATGGCCAGATCTTTCTTGGCCTCGACATAGTTCTTTTAATCTAAAAATTCTACACAAATTACTTAATTATGTTGATATTCATACGACAGGTTGCACCCGCAGTAATCATCTGCTAATTCTCAATAAATGGCTTTCAGCCGTTTTTAAAGAATTGACACCTCTGCACGTTGATCAAGAGCCCAACACCCCCCCCCCCCCCCCCACTGAGCCTAATCCTATGCAACCTCGCACCTATTGCCCCAATCG
This sequence comes from Microcaecilia unicolor, assembly GCF_901765095.1. Taxonomy (NCBI): domain Eukaryota; kingdom Metazoa; phylum Chordata; class Amphibia; order Gymnophiona; family Siphonopidae; genus Microcaecilia; species Microcaecilia unicolor. The sequence continues at coordinate 390,399,838 of NC_044032.1, forward strand.
ACTTCATTCCACCATTCGGTGTTGGCAATGCTTCAATTTTGGCCACTATGCCCATGAATGCAGGCTGACTCTAAAACTATGGAGCGAATCTAATTCCAACACTACCACTAGTCAATCTATTGAATCCCTTTCCTATGTGAGGACCAGAGGAAGAGGGGATTCCCGTGGTAGACCAAGGGGCTTTCAAGGTAGCAATAGAAATTATACTCCGAACCCTAGTCTCTCACGTAGATACAATATACAGTGTTTTAAGTGTAATAATTTTGGTCACTTTGCCACTGAATGTAGGGGTCCTCAAAGAGGGGGGGGGGAGCCTGGGATCATTCATATTCTAACACTCCCCCTGGCAAGAATTCCCACGGACAACCTTTTCCATCATGGAACCCTGAAACACAAAACAGTGAGCATGATTTCCAGTGACTAGGCATGGTTCAGACAACTGCTGGATATAGTGAACCATAAATCATCTTGTTAATTGAAGATATCCCTGTTACATTTACACTCACACTGCAGCCACTTACCATTTGTTTAGATTTCCAAGTGTTACGTACACCACTTCTTTATGCTCCCTTATGCCCCATTCATTTGTTAGGACGTGATTTACTTGCACAATTCCAGTTTCAAATTCGTTTTGATCTTCCTGAACCTACCCCCTAATACTTTCTTAATTTTAGCTGTTACTACACTGCTTGATCAACGTGTCACGCGCTTTGAATAATTTCCCTTCATTTCTTTGAGCTACCTCTGATTATCCTTATAGCTTAGTAGATACTGTTTGAGCTACTAGTGCTACAGGAATTCTAACTTAAAACAGTTCCTTAGACTGTCCCTATTTTTTATAAAATGAAACTGTGTGCAAGGTCATTTCTTCCGGGAAAACTGCCAAAGCAAGATTGTTTACAGAATGAGTCCTTCATGTTCCGTAAACAAAGATAACATAAGCAATTCAAGCCTTTAGTGGTTTGAGATGCTGAAACAGAAATGGAAAAGTGAGTTTAAATGTAATACTGGGATGTATAATTGTAGGTAACCCCAGTCAGAGTTCTTCTAATAGTGAAACTAACCCTAACACTCTGCTTGCAGCAAGGTAATGATTTTCTTTAAACTGTATTTTATTACCTCTAGCTCTTGGGTTGAAACGGAATTGAAAGCCACTTTCTTCCATGATTCTGAAACTTACATCTCCTCCGCTGGAAGCCGACGGAAGCCCCTTGCCTGCCTCTTTCAACTTTCACTTGAACTTTTGTAACTCGGAAATGTGTAATTCACGGATATTTCCTGTCAGCTGTCGGCTTTGCTATTCTAAGTTATGTACGCGGGATTCCCATTGAAATAGCTTACTGCACTTCTTAATTCCACCTCAAAATGCAGAGCTAGCTAGATATGTTTTGCAACTTACAGCCTTGAAACAAAATTTGCTATGCCTATTTTTTAAGTTTTGAAGCTATTAGATTGAAGATTAGAAACTGTCCCATATATACAGGAGCTGAGTCTTTGTGTGCTCAAAACTTTTGTTAGCTACTTTCAATGTTTGTATTTGTGTACAGCAAGTGGATGGAGACTGATCACCTCTACCCACTTTGCTTTTTGTGTTGTCTGTTTATCTCTTATTTCACAGGAAAAATTTGTAAATTCTGTTTGTATCTTTCTTTTTGTCTGGCTGTTTATTGTGCTTCCTTTTTTTCTGCTTTTTGAATCATTAACAAAACTGTAACTAGAGACAATTCCTTGCAAGGAGTCTTTTCTCTCAATTATGAAAAATAATTTATGTTTCATGGTTATGGAATTGATGTCTATTCTTTGAAATATGCTAGGGTAAATAACAATCTTTAGCCATGTTCTTTTGCTAATTGACATAGCTATACCAGTGGAATATAAAGAAGTATATTTACTTCCTTTAAAAAAACAGTTATTTCAATGCACTCCATTGGGGTTTCAGCTGCAGTTTAATCCCGATGGAGACTTTAAATGTTTTTGTCGCCCCTGGAATAGCTTTGCACACAAGAAGTACTAAGTTCTGGTTCTAAGAAACCATTTTGGTGATTTATCATATATACTTGTATATAACACCATGCCTATTTTAGAAATTATGCCCAGTATTGAATTTTGATAGCATGGTCTAACTTATAACCTTTTATTTCTTTTTCTTTTATTTGTTAGTTTTTCTGCTTTATAGAAAATTGAGTATTGAGTTTCATTAATAAAACTTCCTGTTGGTAACAGTGAAAACATTCCCCACAAGTCTTTCCTTGCTAACTCAATCTATTTTACTGTCCCTATGTCTTTATTTTTCTTTTTCCGCTAGTATGTACCATGGTGAAGACATGCTAATGTTTTGGAACTGGTGCCTAGCAACTATCTAACCCTCTTCTCTATTATTCCCCATTCCTAAACTTCCATCCTTTTTTGAGGTTGGTAATCACTTGTTGTTCCGGCGTATTCTCGAGGGCGATCTTCATGCCAGTAATTCTTACTGTACTTCCATGAGATTTATGTCATTTCAGCTATCATTCTAAGTCTCCCTTCTTCATAAAAGAGAGCTTTTCCGTTACACAAGGCCTACCCCGGCCTCTCCCAGTACCAACTTGTGGAAGGTTAAATATATTATTCAATTTTTTATTTACATACAGTCTGTTATTTGCTCACCAAGAACTGTTTGTGTACTAGTACCTTTGCTTTAAGATAACTGTACTTTACTTTCCTAGTTTCATACCAGTGGTGGAGTTAAAGATGCAGCTCTGTTTTGTTTTTATTCTCTTCTCTCCTTTATCTTTCAATTTTGACCTGTCTGTTTTTCTTTAAGGAAGACATGTGTCCAGTATCATTTTGTATTTTACTCAAGTCTTCACGTGCATTTTACATTTCAACTGCTTTGTGACAAGGGCCCGTGCCACACAGCAGAGGTATATTTGAAGTACAATGCAATTTTTAACTCCAAATTATAGGCTATTGCAGTTTTATTTGCCTCAGTATGATTTGTATTTTTTAACAGCTCAATTTTATTAGATTAGGTTAAAAGCTTGCCATTGCTTGATCTGCCTTCTCTGCCATGGTAGCTTCCTGCCATACTCATGTTTTTCCCTTTAAATTTGATTACCAAACATATTTGTCACCTTAATTATTCAATGTGTTTGATTTTTGTGTCTCATGCTAGTGTTATGCATATGTGTGTTCTGTTCCCTAGGTAACTGAGATTTCACAGACCTCACTCCCAGAACCACAGTCCATAAATGAATTTTTAAATAGCCATATGTCATTAATGAAAATAGAATAATGGTCACATCAGTATTCGATTTTCAAAAATACAAACTAATGATTTTTAAGCAGAGTCTTGTTGGTAACATATCTGATTACCCAGTAAACCTGAATTAACTATGACCAGAACTGAATAAAAATCTGACAACACCATTATGCTAATGGTATTTTGTTAGGCAATTGTGCACACTTTGAGTGAATTGTTACTTGGGACCTTAACAGAGGCCCTCATTGTCCTACTCTGTTTAAATTGATTTTTTGTTTGAAGTCCTTTTCTTTTTCAGATTTGTAAAATTATCCTTTCACCTAAATGACCATTTCCAGTACTAGTCATCGCTGCAATTGTACTAGGACTGCTGTCCTACCATTACAGAATCAAGGTTGACCACTGCAGTTTCCTCTGTCCCAGAACTGACCGCCTATCACTGCAATGATTTTTTGTTTGTTTTAAGTAACGCTTCTTCGACTGCTTTCTATTAGTGAACAATTATGTACTTTGCTTATTTTTCTTCTGCCTCTGCTTAGTATTTGGTTTTCTTTGTATTGCTCTTCTTTTCCAAAGCACTATATTTACTTACTTTTCCTTTGAGTCATGTTGCAGGTTTGCCCTATTCTTATTTTATGTTGACTTCATCCAGAAGCAGCAGGCTGTTTCCCGTGTGCAACCCTGGCTGCAATCGTATGTCGTTTAACTAAACTAAACTCAGCTATACTTCATACTGCTAATGGTTCTAGATTTTTCAATTATTTCATTTTTTTTTTTTTCATTTTTCTCATTGCCTTGCTAACCTTTTAACTTTGAGTTGATAATATTGCCTGGAGTCCTTACCTCAGGTTTTATAATCTTACTTTACCATCCCTTTACTGCTTCCATTCTGACTGCTTTTCATTTTCTGTTACTGATCAGTAGTGGCTACAGATTCTGAACCTATTGAGCTCGGAAAGGTCCAAGCAAGAGACTGGGTCCTAATCAAGGTCATCAAGAGGTCTAAGGAAACCAGATTAGACCAACTTCTTGCGAGGGTAAGCCCGGCTGCAAAGGGGAGGTGCTTCAATAGGAACCCTCGTCTCAAACCCGGTGAAGAAAACAACAACCCAAGCAAGTATTTAGGGTCGAAATGGAGGCCTTAACACTTGATCCAGTTGACACTGCTCCTATCCAATCTGGACACTTTTGAATTTGGACTCTTACCCCAACATCATCTTTCCTTCAGGGACTTTCTTCCCGTAATCATCTAACTGATCTTTGCCCATCACCTACTGTTTTGTCTGAATTTTGGACTTCATATTTTGGCCTCTTGCCATGATGAAGTATTTGCTATACTAATGAAATTGTTTTTGTATTCTTACAACTGTTTGTTTTTCTCCTATTCTTGTTGCTCACTCTACACCCTCTGTTTCTCTTCTTACCATTAATACTCCTCTTACTATGTCTGTTGCCTAGTTTTCTAATGCTTCGTATCATATGCTGTCTGCTGCTATACTGGTTAACTCTTCTTCTATTGCGGTTAATTGTACTGAATTCTTTATTATGTATTTCATTTTCTGCTACAGGTCAGCACTTAGGTCAAGTATTGTCTTATGTGACCACTATTCCTTTTATTTCTATTCGTGCTATTTTTCCTTCTGTGGATATTTTCTGGCATTGTTCCACTCCTTTATACCCATATCTTCTTGGGAATACTTCTGGTATCTGTAAACCTGTCTGTTTGATTTTCTATCCTGCTGAATTTTGTTTATTTTCTATCACTGACCTTACTGCAGTTTTATTTTCTCTTTACTCCTAACTTGCAAGCCGCAACTAATGCTAAGTGGCCTCAGAAAATTTCATATGACCTGTTGCAATTTCTTACTTTACTATTACATATGCTAATGCTCTTCCTATTATTTTTCCTAATTGTTTTATTGCCTAATTAGATTATTGTCTAATTGCTTTATCATCTTATTGCCTTGTTATTATCTGTACTGGAATAAAGACTAGCCCTTTGGAAGGAAAATACCTTCTGTCCTTTCTATCACCCCTTACCTCGGGGGTGGTTGGTCCATCATATCTGGGGTGGGTGTGAGGAGGTAGAAAAACCCTATTTACCCCATATTTCAAAATCGTATATTTCTTATGGTAAGTAGGAATATCAGAGAAATAATTCCCACATAATTACAGCCCTCACTGATACTAGGTTGTCAGAGGGGGCCATGTAAGAACAGACTCCGACTATAAACAGAACTTATTTTAAAAAAGAGCTTATAAAACCAGATTTGTTAATTAATTTATTATTTTAAAATACACCTTTGCAAAGATGGTTGTCTCTAGAGGCACACCCCTATGTAATGTTTACAGGTTATATACCGTTTCTTTTCGGTTACATTAAGTATCTGCCCCTAAGTTTCTCATTGGATATTGATCACATTTGCCAACCCCTAATACATCATTGTTAATTATCATATGACAGTCCTCTAAACATTTTCCATCACCCTAGCAGCTGAATCCCTGTCCATTGTTAGTTCTGCTTGGTCTGCATTTTTTTTTTGTATCTTTAAACCTTTATGTGAGAACTTTGCATAGTTCAGCACATGGCATAATCCACCTTCCATAGTCTTACAGCTTCATGGTCTCATGCTTAGATACATTGTTGTTTCAGCTCTTTGGGCTTCTTACCCCTCCCCTCTCTCTCTCTCTCTCTCTCTGTGTCTCTCTCTCTCGCTCAGCACTTTTATCACTTTGCACACATTACTTTAAACTAACAGGGTTCCTTTTGTTAATGATTTTAACAAGCTATAATATGGTGGTTTCCGTTAGAAAGGGCCTACAGAAGTATAGACCATCTGTAAAGAGTTCCTTTCTACCAGGGCATAAGTTATTTTGCAATTATGTTAAATGAAAAAGCAATATATTTACATATTTCTCACAACTCCCTACTCTTCTTCTTTGATCATTTTATTGCCTTTTTCATCTACATCACAACACTCTTCCAGTCTTTTTAACATAGTTTCACACTCTTCATCATTTTCATTGACCCTCTGTTCTCCTAAGAACATTACATTCTCTGAATAGGATGGTGGGCCTAAAGGCATTTTCTTTGAGATTACTGTTTCAATCAATCTCTGTGTTAACCCTCTGACACATGGGATTACACAACATCCTAATCCCACTAGGACCCCTGCCACCACTATCAGAGATGTAATCACAGATATTGCAATGTTCTTCCATTTTCCAAACCATGTATCTAAGTATCCTGTTAAAGAATTGTCTATTCCTGAATTTTCTGCCAATTCATCTGATAGGGTTGTAAGTCCTAGGAGGGCTTTAGTGATTGTCCTGTCAGGAGCTGTGTTATTGGGTATGAAAGTACAACATTGCCCCCCCCCCCCCCAGCATCACGCAGTCCCCCCCTTTTTCAGCTAACACAATGTCTAGTACCATTCTATTTTCCCATGCCATTGTACTGGTTGCATCTAACTGTTCGGCTATGCCCTTTACTGCATTTCTGGTGTAGTTTATGAATCTTTGTTGGTTGTAATATATATAGTTTATCCAATCTACGTTCTTGTTGATGGTTGACCACCAAAGAAGGGCAGATTCAAATTCTGCAGCTATCTGATTCCTAGTCTTGAACTCATCTGGTAACCCTTAGGAACCCCTATACTGTCTATATAAATTCTATCATCAAAAGAGGTACTTATGGTAACTCTCTGTCACGACTGTGACTTTTTCTTGGTTTGTGCTCCTCTCGCCCTCTGGTGGCCAGAACCGGTGGCTGCCATAGACTTTCCTGACTCTCTTTTCAGTCCGATCCAGATATTTTAGCCCTCCAGTCTTGCTTGGAAGTTTGGCTCTAGCCTCACCCTTAGCTGCCTTGAGATTGCTGCAGCTGAGCCTCAGCTACTGATGGGATTATTAGCCACCTGGAAACTTTCTGCTTTGCCTTTGCAAACGCCAAAGGTCCAGGTTCGTGTTTGGTGCTGATAGGAGCACTTCTGTCTTGCTGTGTTGTTAGGAGCACTTCTGTCTGCTTGTTTGAGCTTCCCTGCTTTATCCTTTTGGCTTCCCTGCTTTACCCTTCTGGTGCTGATAGGAGCACTTCTGCCTTGCTGTGCTGTTAGGAGCTCTTCTGCCTTGCGTGTTTGAGCTTCTCTGCTTTACCCTTTTGAGCTTCCCTCCTTACCCTTTTGGTGCCGTTAGGAGCACTTCTGCCTTGTCTTGTGTCTTACCTGTATGCCTTGTTCTTGTCTGGGTGCCTGTGGGCACACCTGTTTTGAACCCTAACCTTGTTTCTGTCAAGCTTGTTCTGCATCTTATTTCCTGTCTGAGAATCCCATATCCTCAGTAGTCCCGAACCCTGTGTTAGTCAAGCTTGTTTAGTATCCTGTGTCCGGTGTGAGAATCCTGTTGATCTAGTCTGCCTGCAAGCTAGGTCCAGTAAGTCCTGCCGGCCGCCAGCACCTGGGGGCTCAACCCCTGGGGAATGGTGGTCAAGCGCAGGTGAAGACCGGTTGCTCTGTCCTGCTTATTCCCTGCTTGCCTACTGCTGTAGTTCTAGTCCTGTGGTTCCAGTTCAGTTGTTCCAGCTTTGCCTGTCTACAGTTTCTCCTGCCTTGCTTGTTACCCAGTCCTGGTTGAGGGTCTTGCCTACTGCTGCCGCAGCGGGCCAAGGGCTCACGTGGTGCCAGTGTCCGAGAGCCTGAGACCGTGACAGATTGCAAAGGCCATGAGCTCGGCAAGATCGTCCTGCCAGCTGGGTTCCAGCTCAGTCATTGCTTGTGACCCTTTCATGACACTTCATAAATATCGGGGTAAACTTCTGTCTCATCCGGTTTGGAAGAAAACTCCTGAAGCTGCAGCAGAGAGGAGACGCATCTGGCAGCTTCCTCTCGGTAGAAATCCAGTTTCTGATATTGACCCCTTTATCACGCTCTCTGAATATCGCCGCAAACTTGTCTTGAATCCAGCTTTGTGGGATACTCCTGAAGCTGTGGCTGAAAGGAGGCGTCTTGGAGATCCCATGCTCTGGGCTTAGCTGGAGTTCAGCCCTCGAGTGGTGCTTCTAGCCAAGCCTCGGAGTCCAGTCCAAGTGGCGCTTCCAGCCAAGCCTCGGAGTCTGGTCCGAGTGGCGCTTTGAACTGAGCCTCCGATTCCAGTCCAAGTGGCGCTTCTAGTCAAGCTTCTGAGTCCAGTCCGAGTGGCGCTTCGAACAGAGCCTCCGATTCCAGTCCGAGTGGCGCTTCGAACCGAGCCTCCGATTCCAGTCCAAGTGGCGCTTCCAGTCAAGCCTCAGATTCCAGTTCGAGTGGCGCTTCTAACCGAGCCTCCGATTCCAGGCCAAGTGGCACTTCCAGCCAAGCCTCAGAGTCCGGTCCGAGTGGCACTTCTAGCCGAGCCTCTGCTGAGTTCCAGTTCCAGCCAAGATGCTGAGTCTATTCCGAGTTCCAGTTCCAGCCGAGATGCTGAGTCCACTCCGGGTTCCAGTCCCAGTTCGTCTCCTGATTCTAGTCCTAGTTCAAGTTCTGATGCTAGTCCGAGTTCCAGCCCTGATTCCAGTCCGAGTTCCAGTCCTGATTCAAGTCCTGATGCCAGTCCGAGTTCCAGTCCTGATGCCAGTCCGAGTTCCAGTCTGAGTTCCAGCCCTGATTCAAGTCCTGATTCCAGTCCTGATGCCAGTCCGAGTTTCAGTCCTGAGTCCAGTCCGGGTCCCAGCCCCGGTTCGGTTCCTGAGTCTATTCTGGGTCCCAGTCCAGCTGATGGGCTTATTAGCCACCTGGAAACTTTCTGCTTTGCCTTTGCAAACGCCAAAGGTCCAGGTTCGTGTTTGGTGCTGTTAGGAGCACTTCTGTCTGCTTGTTTGAGCTTCCCTGCTTCACCCTTCTGGTGCTGATAGAAGCACTTCTGCCTTGCTGTGCTGTTAGGAGCACTTCTGCCTTGCTTGTTTAAGCTTCCCTGCTTTACCCTTTTGGCTTCCCTGCTTTACCCTTCTGTTGCTGATAGGAGCACTTCTGTCTTGCTGTGGTGTGAGGAGCACTTCTGCCTTTCGTGTTTAAGCTTCCCTGCTTTACCCTTTTGGCTTCCCTGCTTTACCCTTCTGGTGCTGATAGGAGCACTTCTGTCTTGCTGTGGTGTGAGGAGCACTTCTGCCTTTCGTGTTTGAGCTTCCCTCCTTATCCTTTTGGTGCTGTTAGGAGCACTTCTACCTTGTCTTGTGTCTTACCTGTATGCCTTGTTCTTGTCTGGGTGCCTGTGGGCACACCTGTTTTGAACCCTAACCCTGTTTCTGTCAAGCTTGTTCTGTATCTTATTCCCTGTCTGAGAATCCCGTATGCTCAGTAGTCCCGAACCCTGTGTTAGTCAAGCTTCTTTAGTATCCTGTGTCTGGTGTGAGAATCCTGTTGATCTAGTCTGCCTGCAAGCTAGGTCCAGTAAGTCCTGCCGGCCGCCAGCACCTGGGGTCTCAACCCCTGGGGAATGGTGGTCAAGCGCAGGTGAAGACCGGTTGCTCTGTCCTGTTTATTCCCTGCTTGCCTACTGCTGTAGTTCCAGTCCTGTGGTTCCAGTTCGGTTGTTCCAGCTTTGCCTGTCTACAGCTTCTTCTGCCTTGCTTGTTACCCAGTCCTGGTTGAGGGTCTTGCCTACTGCTGCCGCTTGTTGGCAGCAGTCCAAGGGCTCACGTGGTGCCAGTGTCAGAGAGCCTGAGACCGTGACACTCTCTTTTGTCTATTATGTAACTTGGGCCCTTTTTCAAATGCCAGGGTGAATGGTATAACCAGTTGTACTAATGCACATGTTCCTGCCCAGTCTGCAGACAGGGTTGGCCTGAGAATTCTTCCCCCGCAATACCACAACACATCTGCTCTGGCTATTTTCATGTTTGAATAGTTTCCATTAGCCTGCTTCCCAGTCACATTCATAACTTGTGTGCATATGACTAAAACTCCTACCTGCCTGGTTGCCCCATCCCCCCATCTTGAGAGACAGGATGAATGGTTCCCCTGGCCTGGTGAGACGACTAGTGGTATTCGCACATATTTAAGGCTTGGTGCCGGGAACAGCAAAGCTAACAATTCATAGGAGTCATTTCCCCATGCTCCTTCTTCCTGAAACAGAGCCAGCATACATCCTGTTGGTCTAGTCTGCCTGCAAGCTAGGTCCAGTAAGTCCTGCCGGCCGCCAGCACCTGGGGGCTCAACCCCTGGGGAATGGTGGTCAAGCGCAGGTGAAGACCGGTTGCTCTGTCCTGCTTATTCCCTGCTTGCCCACTGCTGTAGTTCCAGTCCTGTGGTTCCAGTTCGGTTGTTCCAGCTTTGCCTGTCTACAGCTTCTCCTGCCTTGCTTGTTACTCAGTCCTGGTTGAGGGTCTTGCCTACTGCTGCCACTTGTCGGCAGTGGTCCAAGGGCTCATGTGGTGCCAGTGTCCGAGAGCCTGAGACTGTGACAGATTGCAAAGGCCATGAGCTCGGCAAGATCGTCCTGCCAGCTGGGTTCCAGCTCAGTCATTGCTTGTGACCCTTTCATGACACTTCATAAATATCAGGGTAAACTTCTGTCTCATCCAGTTTGGAAGAAAACTCCTGAAGCTGCAGCAGAGAGGAGACGCATCTGGCAGCTTCCTCTCGGTAGAAATCCAGTTTCTGATATTGACCCCTTTATCACGCTCTCTGAATATCGCCGCAAACTTGTCTTGAATCCAGTTTGTGGGATACTCCTGAAGCTGTGGCTGAAAGGAGGCGTCTTGGAGATCCCATGCTCTGGGCTTAGCTGGAGTTCAGCCCTCGAGTGGTGCTTCTAGCCAAGCCTCGGAGTCCAGTCCAAGTGGCGCTTCCAGCCAAGCCTCGGAGTCTGGTCCGAGTGGCGCTTTGAACTGAGCCTCCGATTCCAGTCCAAGTGGCGCTTCTAGTCAAGCTTCTGAGTCCAGTCCGAGTGGCGCTTCGAACAGAGCCTCCAATTCCAGTCCGAGTGGCGCTTCGAACCGAGCCTCCGATTCCAGTCCAAGTGGCGCTTCCAGTCAAGCCTCAGATTCCAGTCCGAGTGGCGCTTCTAACCAAGCCTCCGATTCCAGGCCAAGTGACACTTCCAGCCAAGCATCAGAGTCCGGTCCGAGTGGCACTTCTAGCCGAGCCTCTGCTGAGTTCCAGTTCCAGCCGAGATGCGGAGTCTACTCTGAGTTCCAGTTCCAGCCGAGATGCTGAGTCTATTCCGAGTTCCAGTTCCAGCCGAGATGCTGTCCACTCCGGGTTCCAGTCCCGGTTCGTCTCCTGATTCTAGTCCTAGTTTAAGTCCTGATGGCAGTCCGAGTTCCAGCCCTGATTCCAGTCCTGATGCCAGGCTGAGTTCCAGTCCGAGTTCCAGCCCTGATTCAATTCCTGATGCCAGCCCTGATTCCAGTCCTGATTCCAGTCCTGATGCCAGTCCGAGTTCCAGCCCTGATGCCAGTCCGATTTCCAGTCCGAGTTCCAGCCCTGATTCAATTCCTGATTCCAGTCCTGATGCCAGTCCAAGTTCCAGGCCGGGTCCCAGCCCCGGTTCTGTTCCTGAGTCCACTCTGGGTCCAATCGACCTGATGGGCTTATTAGCCACCTGGAAACTTACTGCTTTGCCTCTGCAAACGCCAAAGGTCCAGGTTCGTGTTTGGTGCTGTTAGGAGCACTTCTGTCTTGCTGTGCTGTGAGGAGCACTTCTGCTTTGCGTGTTTGAGCTTCCCTGCTTTACCCTTTTGAGCTTCCCTCCTTACCCTTTTGGTGCTGTTAGGAGCACTTCTGCCTTGTCTTGTGTCTTACCTGTATGTCTTGTTCTTGTCTGGGTGTCTGTGGGCACTCCTGTTTTGAACCCTAACCCTGTTTCTGTCAAGCTTGTTCTGTATCTTATTCCCTGTCTGAGAATCCCGTATGCTCAGTAGTCCCGAACCCTGTGTTAGTCAAGCTTGTTTAGTATCCTGTGTCCGGTGTGAGAATCCTGTTGGTCTAGTCTGCCTGCAAGCTAGGTCCAGTAAGTCCTGCCGGCCGCCAGCACCTGGGGGCTCCACCCCTGGGGAATGGTGGTCAAGTGCAGGTGAAGACCAGTAGCTCTGTCCTGCTTATTCCCTGCTTGCCTACTGCTGTAGTTCCAGTCCTGTGGTTCCAGTTCAGTTGTTCCAGCTTTGCCTGTCTACAGCTTCTCCTGCCTTGCTTGTTACCCAGTCCTAGTTGAGGGTCTTGCCTACTGCTGCCACTTGTCGGCAGCGGTCCAAGGGCTCATGTGGTGCCAGTGTCCAAGAGCCTGAGACCATGACAGATTGCAAAGGCCATGAGCTCGGCAAGATCGTCCTGCCAGCTGGGTTCCAGCTCAGTCATTGCTTGTGACCCTTTCATGACACTTCATAAATATCGGGGTAAACTTCTGTCTCATCCAGTTTGGAAGAAAACTCCTGAAGCTGCAGCAGAGAGGAGACGCATCTGGCAGCTTCCTCTCGGTAGAAATCCAGTTTCTGATATTGACCCCTTTATCACGCTCTCTGAATATCGCCGCAAACTTGTCTTGAATCCAGCTTTGTGGGATACTCCTGAAGCTGTGGCTGAAAGGAGGCGTCTTGTAGATCCCATGCTCTGGGCTTAGCTGGAGTTTAGCCCTCGAGTGGTGCTTCCAGCCAAGCCTCGGAGTCTGGTCCGAGTGGCGCTTTGAACTGAGCCTCCGATTCCAGTCCAAGTAGCGCTTCCAGTCAAGCTTCTGAGTCCAGTCCGAGTGGCGCTAGGAACCAAGCCTCCGATTCCAGTCCGAGTGGCGCTTCGAACCGAGCCTCCGATTCCAGTTCGAGTGGCGCTTCTAACCGAGCCTCCGATTCCAGGCCAAGTGACACTTCCAGCCAAGCATCAGAGTCCGGTCAGAGTGGCACTTCTAGCCGAGCCTCTGCTGAGTTCCAGTTCCAGCCAAGATGTTGAGTCTATTCCGAGTTCCAGTTCCAGCCGAGATGCAGAGTCTACTCTGAGTTCCAGTTCCAGCTGAGATGCTGAGTCTATTCCGAGTTCCAGTTCCAGCCGAGATGCTGTCCACTCCGGGTTCCAGTCCCGGTTCGTCTCCTGATTCTAGTCCTAGTTCAAGTTCTGATGCTAGTCCTGATGGCAGTCCGAGTTCCAGCCCTGATTCCAGTCCTGATGCCAGTCTGAGTTCCAGTCCGAGTTCCTGCCCTGATTCTATTCCTGATGCCAGTCCGAGTTCCAGTCCTGATGCCCATCCGAGTTCCAGTCTGAGTTCCAGCCCTGATTCCAGTCCTGATGCCAGTCCGAGTTCCAGCCCTGATTCAATTCCTGATTCCAGTCCTGATGCCAGTCCTGAGTCCAGGCCGGGTCCCAGCCCCGGTTCGGTTCCTGAATCCACTCTGGGTCCAATCGAGCTGATGGGCTTATTAGCCACCTGGAAACTTTCTGCTTTGCCTTTGCAAACGCCAAAGGTCCAGGTTCGTGTTTGGTGCTGTTAAGAGCACTTCTGTCTTGCTGTGCTGTGAGGAGCACTTCTGCTTTGCGTGTTTGAGCTTCCCTGCTTAACCCTTTTGAGCTTCCCTCCTTACCCTTTTGGTGCTGTTAGGAGCACTTCTGCCTTGTCTTGTGTCTTACCTGTATGCCTTGTTCTTGTCTGGGTGTCTGTGGGCACTCCTGTTTTGAACCCTAACCCTGTTTCTGTCAAGCTTGTTCTGTATCTTATTCCCTGTCTGAGAATCCCGTATGCTCAGTAGTCCCGAACCCTGTGTTAGTCAAGCTTGTTTAGTATCCTGTGTCCGGTGTGAGAATCCTGTTGGTCTAGTCTGCCTGCAAACAAGGTCCAGTAAGTCCTGCCGGCCGCCAGCACCTGGGGGCTCAACCCCTGGGGAATGGTGGTCAAGTGCAGGTGAAGACCAGTAGCTCTGTCCTGCTTATTCCCTGCTTGCCTACTGCTGTAGTTCCAGTCCTGTGGTTCCAGTTTGGTTGTTCCAGCTTTGCCTGTCTACAGCTTCTTCTGCCTTGCTTGTTACCCAGTCCTGGTTGAGGGTCTTGCCTACTGCTGCCGCAGCGGTCCAAGGGCTCACGTGGTGCCAGTGTCCGAGAGCCTGAGACCGTGACACTCTTTTTTGTCTATTATGTAACTTGGGCCCTTTCTCAAATGCCAGGGTGAATGGTATAACCAATTGTACTAATGCACATGTGCCTGCCCAGTCTGCAGACAGGGTTGGCCTTAGAATTCCTCCCCCGCAATACCACCGCACATCTGCTCTGGCTATTTTCATGTTTGAATAGTTTCCACTAGCCTGCTTCCCAGTCACATTCATAACTTGTGTGCCTATGTGTAAAACTCCTACCTGCCTGATTGCCCCTTCCCCCCATCTTGAGAGACAGGATGAATGGTTCCCATGGCCTGGTGAGAAGACTAGTGGTATTCGCACATCTTTAAGGCTTGGTGCTGGGAACAGCAAAGCTAACGATTCATAGGAGTCATTTCCCCATGCTCCTTCTTCCTCAAACAGAGCCAGCATACATCTCATTGCATTGGGATATGAATTCCACCCCAAAGGAAAAGGAGTAACATGAGCCACCGGCCTACTTGAGGCACATGCATAGCAATCACGTTTGTTCAGACTTGCCACTATAAATTTGACCCATTCAACCCAGGCATTTATTTCCCCATATCCTGTTTCTATCTCAAATGTTTGTCCCATATCCTTCACCTCTATTACTTGCACTACCTTAGGATCATTTAGAGGTGGTTGAAATGGCTTTATTATAGGCATGTTTGTTGCAATTGGAATATTCTGAACCTTCTTTTCCACAATAATCTTTAAACAGCATGCTAAGGGGTCTCTTCCTGATACATCTATTCCCATCCCAAGCAGAGTATTATGTATGTCCTTGGTATAGGTCTTACCATTAACCTCTTCTGTCCACTTTGTACCAATGATTGTCATGAAAACAGCATTACACTCCTACTACTTCTACTATTTATCATTTCTATAGCGCTACAAGGCATACGCAGCGCTGTACACCATACACAAAAAGACAGTCCCTGCTCAAAGAGCTTACAATCTTATCCTTACAGTCAGACTGGGGTGGTCCCTTAAGGATAGAGATCCGGGGCTTAGTTATTTTTGCATCTTCTCCACTAGGTGTAGCAGTCTATCTCTGTGCCTGTGTAGTCCACAATACATAATACCAAGTCTTACAGGGTGCATCTAGACACATATACTTATCTTCCCTACTGTATTTTCTCTGTGCTTGTAAATCTCCACAGTCAATTAGGTTGCACACGCCAAACCTAATTACCTGGGGTTTAGTGGTTTCATTTATCCTTATTGTAAGCTTCACAGGCTTATTCTGAATAGAATGGACTGACTTCGGGAAAGTGGTGTATGCGACCATGAAAGCATTAACATGACTCATTAACATCAGTATTATGATTACCAATAAGGAAAGGCTGAGGTCTGGTTAAAGGTAACCAATTCCAAATAATCTCCTTTGTCCCCCTTAGGTCTCCCCCAAAGCCTTTCCTTATTTAAGCAGCAGAACAAAACTAATCCTACAAGTTGCAACACCCTATGCTAAAGGAAGACAGTCTTCTAATCTTAACAAGCCTAAACAGTTCAATAACTCTATCCCCTCTTTTTCTGAGAAAGTACCAAGGTTGCCAACCCCATCCCAGTATTTCATATGTAATGAGCCAAAATGTTACCAGTTCACCTGTGTTGGGTCGGAGTAGTGATATGTTTCCCTGTTCAACCCTTATTTTAGCACGCCTGTAGAATATGTCCCCTTCCACTATAATAGATGTCCCTGGCCCTGTAGTCCAAGTGTCTATTAAGGGTTCACACAGTCTACAAAACCTGGTCACAGGATCCCAGGCAGGATTATCATCAGGGCCTGTATCCCAGTTCAAAGCAGGTCCTTTGTAGGAATTGTTCATGTAGTGTTTTCAGTCTTTCTTTTAATCTGTATCTTGAGAGGATCCTCTGTCTTTATCACTGTCTATCTGGGGGAATTTGCAGGTGCCTCTTCTGGTCCCTTGATCCTGGTATAGTGCACTCAACCCTTCTTGACTGTCCTGACTGCAGTTTCAGTGGTCAGCAAGGTTTGATAAGGACCTTCCCAGGAGGGCTGTACCTTGGACTATTTCCAGGACTTGACCAGTACCCAATCTCCCGGCTGGATCTTGTGAACAGCAAATTCAAGTGGTAGAGTTTGGGCCAGTAACCCTTTCTCCCTTAAATGAGATAAAGAGGAAGACAGTGCCAGTATATCATTCTTTAAATATATATCTTTGGTTTCAAATGTGGGTAACCCCCCCTTTTCATCCCATATAAGGTAACCCAAACAACATTTCATAGGGGGTAATTCCCAAGTCCCTTCAGGGTGCAGACCTGACTCTTAGTAGTGCAATTTGGATTCCAGCATTATTTTAGAAATCTGCTTTTTCAATGTTTGATTCATTCTTTCCACCTTCCCAGAGGAGGGTGTGTGCCACGGGGTGTGGAAGTGCCAAGTAATTCTCAGACCCTCTATCACTCCCTGCAGGACATTTGAGGTAAAATGGCTCCCTTGGTCTGAATCTATATTTTCTACTAACCCATATCTGAGAATTATTTGTTCCAAGATTATCTTTGACACCCCTTGTGCTGTGGCTGAGGCCATTGGAATTGCCTCTACCCAGCCAGTGTTTGGGCCTGTTGGTTCTGGGTCTCGGAACCAAAACCCAACGCCTCAACCCCACAAATGCCCCAACTGATTTCTTAGAACCTCCGGCTTGATAAGTACCAAAAACAACTATATAAGAGAAGTTTCTCACATTTACCAAAATTTATTCTTACCCAAGAACATGAAAAATAAGAAATAATAGAAAGTTAGTAGCACATAAGAAGCAGGGTAGTGTGGGAACATACCAAAAAGGGGGAGCCATGAAAATGGTCGCATATTCCTTAATCTGTTGAGATAGACTTAAGGAAGATTTTCAATGACCGCCCTCCTCTTTCAGTTCAGGCATTTATATAGGCTGAAACACAAAGAACTGGTTCTCAGGAACACATCATACGTCATGCAGGATATGTCATTTGTTTCTTATAATTGCCCAAAAGGTACATAAAAAAATATATATTGCATTTCCTTAAAAAGTTACATCCTCAGCACATCCTCAATAAAAGCAATCTTTACTTCAAAGGATTCGGGACTCAGTTCCCATGACCCCCCTGCAATTATGCCATTCTCCTATCCCGTCCTGACTGCAGGATTTCTGTCTTCTCTCCTCTGCCAGGTATCCCGCTCCTTTGTCACCAGGGACTTCCTTCTGCATCCTAAAAGTCTCTCAAAGGCTAATTGAACACGCTCATCCTAAACAGTGAATGGCAATGACTCATTGTCTTTCAATTGCCTGCTCAGAGGAAGGTAGGTAGGAGGTGGGATACTTGTTCCACACCTGCCCTGCTCAATATCATTGTGATTCACAGAAAAAAAAGAAGTCTCCACTTCTCATCATCTGTATATTAATTCTTAGATATTAGATATTTAGCAGTACTGAAACTGCTTGGTCTAGGCCTTCATACGTACAAAGTACACCTCCACCAACACCAGTCAGGTGATCCACAATTACCAGTAAATATTTTAATCTCTGCACCGGGGGTAGTTCTGTAATATCCACTTGTATACTTTGAAAAGGTCTAAGCCCTGGTTCCCTTCCCCCAGGGATAGCTTTTCTAAGTAACTTTTTATTTATTTTCTGACATATCACTCATCTTTCACAAATTTGTTTAGCCACAGTATACATTCCCAAGCCTCCATATCTTCTTAGTACTACATCACACAGGGCCTGAGTCCCCCAATGGCTCCCCCTGATGCAGTATGGCCATCACCTCTCTCAGTACAGCTTTATTTAACATTTGCCTGCCATCAGGCAAAAACCACTTTCCTTCTTCTGTCTGTACAGCCCCTAGCTGGATAAACTTATCTTTCTCGTCCTTAGTGGAACAGGGTAACTGTTCTGCTTCTGGAATCGTAGAGATTAGGACACATATTTTTGTGGGCTGTTCCTGGAGAGCAGCCTCCTTAGCAGGGCCGATCTTAGCAATTGCGGGGCTCTATGCAGACCAGTTTAGTGGGGCCCCGCGCCTGCACCCCCCCCCCCCTCTGCGCCCGCCAACATAAGCCATAATTTATCAGAGTTAAAAAGGAGGTTTAGAGCTCTCAGAACCCCACCTCACCCAGCACCTTGATATGCATCCACCACGTTTCAGTAGAAAGCGGCAGACAGCGGCATCAAATTTCATATCCTGTCAGGTGCCAAGCCCAGATCCTCCTCGCTGCTGCATCCTGTCATTGCGAAATCAGGAAGTGACATCAAAAGGGGGTGGGACGCAGCAGCAAGGAGGCTCTAGGCTCAGCAGCTGACGGGATATGGAAATCACTCCCGCTGCCTGATGCTCTCTACTGACATGTGGATGCAGGGAAGTGTTCTGAGACAGGAGGACAGACGTGCCAGAGATGCGGGGCCCTTAGGAGCGCAGGGCCCTGTGCGACCGCCCCTGTCGCCCGTGCCTAAGACCAGCCCTGCTCCTTAGCTGCTTCATCGGCTAACCTGTTTCCCCTAGCTTCTGGGGTAGATAATCTCTGATGCCCCGGGACATGCACCACTCAATCTCCCTTGGCAGCAACAGATTCTTGAGCACCTGTGTCACTAATCTCTCATGTACCAATTCTTTTCCTCTACTTGTGAATAATCCCCTTTCTTTCCATATTTTCCCAAAAGTATGTATCACCCCAAAGGCATATTGTGAATCAGTATAGGTGGTTCCATCCTGTTCCTTCAGGATTAATAATGCCTGACTGAAGGCATACAGCTCACAGGTCTGAGCTGACCATGTATTGGGCAGTCTTTCTGCTTCCAATACTTCCTGGGAGTTTCCATCTATTGCTGCATATCCACTATCCTGCTTATAATCGAACGAGAAAAACGCCCAAGTTCCGACCTAAATCGGGAGATGGACGTTTATCTCACAAAAACGAATAATGCGGTATAATCAAAAGCCGAACTTGGACGTTTTCAACTGCACTCCATCACAGAAGCGTACAAAGTTGACGGGGCCGTGTCGGAAGCGTGGTGAAGGCGGGACTGGGGCATGGTTATCACCTGAACAGAGATGGGCGCCTTTCGCCGATAATGGAAAAAAGTATGCGTTTGTAGCCAGAATTTAGGGCACTTTTCCTGGACCCTGTTTTTTTCACGAATAAGGCCCCAAAAAATGCCCTAAATGTGGCCACCAGAGGGAATCGGGGATGACCTCCCCTGACTCCTCCAGTGGTCACTAACCCCCTCCCACCACAAAAAATGATGTTTCACAACTTTTTATTTTCACCCTCAAATGTCATACCCACCTCCCTGGCAGCAGTATGCAAGCCCCTGGAGCAGTTGTTAGGGGGTGCAGTGGACTTCAGGCAGGTGGACCCAGGCCCACCCCCCCACCTGTTACAATTGTGCTGCTTAATGCTTAGTCGTCCAACCCCCCCAAACCCACTGTACCCACATGTAGGTGCCCCCCTTCACCCCTTAGGGCTATAGTAATGGTGTAGACTTGTGGGCAGTGGGTTTTGAGGGGGATTTGGGGGGGCTCAACACACAAGGGAAGGGTGTTATGCAACTGGGAGCTCTTTTACCTTTTTTTTTTTTTTTTTTTTTTTGTAAAAGTGCCCCCTAGGGTGCCCGGTTGGTGTCCTGGCATGTGAGGGGGACCAGTGCACTACGAATCCTGGCCCCTCCCACGAACAAATGCCTTGGATTTATTCGTTTTTGAGCTGGGCGCTTTCATTTTCCATTATCGCTGAAAAACAAAAACGCCCAGCTCACAAATTGTCGAATAAAACGTGGACGTCTATTTTTTTCGAAAATATGGTTCGGTCCACCCCTTCACGGACCCGTTCTCGGAGATAAACGCCCATGGAGATAGACGTTTTCGTTCGATTATGCCCCTCCACATCTTTTTCCCTCCAAGACCTGGGAAGATCCATCCACAAATAATTGTCTCCCTGTGTGCAAAGACCTATCCCTTAAATCTGGCCTGATTTTTGTCTGATATTCAATGATATCTAAACAGTCGTGTGATATGTCTTGATCTCCATTCTCCCCTTTTGATAGGAAGGAAGCCGAATTAACACAATTCTCTGTAGTCAGGACTAAATCATCCTTTTCCATTAATATGGCTTCATACTTTAACAACCTAGAATCAGTTAGCCACCTGTGGGCTCTCTGAGTAAGTATGATTCTTACAGAGTGAGATGTACTCACTATCAAGGCTCCCCCAAAGGTGAGCTTCTGGTTTTCTTCTACCAAAATTGCGGTGGCTGCCACTGCTTGAATACAGCTGGGCCACCCTCTGGAAACAGGGTCTAGCATTTTTGAGAGATATGCTACCAGGAGTTTCTTCCCTCCCCATGTCTGTGTAAGAACCCCCAAAGCCACCCCATCATCTACTGACACAAACAAGTGAAAAGGTTTTTCCAAGGATGGCAGGGCTAACACAGGAGCATGGATTAAATCTTAAGCATCTTATCCATTCTTCCTCCTCCTTTTCCCAAATCTATCAGTGGGACTATCCACTAGCTTTGCATACAGTCCCTTTATCTTTTGGGCAAAAGAGTCTATCCACAGCCTACAGTATCCTATCAGACCTAGGAATTTTCTTAACTCTTTCTTGGTCTTTGGGAGCTGTGTTTCTACATTTCCTTTATTCACCTCTGTCCTTCACTGATTAAATGTCCCAGATATTTCACCTTTTTTTCCACATACTGTAATTTTGTTTTGGTCACTCGCAGACCCTGTTCTCCCAGAAAATGTAGCAAATTATCAGTGACTTCTTTCACCGTATTTTTCTTTTTCCCTGTAATCAATAAGTCATCTACATACTGGAGAAGGGTGAATTCAGGTTGCAACTGGAAGAAAGGAGAAGTGTAGTTTCCTCAATAGTAACTTCAGGAAAGGAGGAAAGGGAATGAGGGGAAGGAGAGAGAGGGGAACGGACTAGTGGAGGGAGAGGTGGTGAGGTAGAGAAAGCAAGGTTTATCTTTTGAACCTTGTTGTGAAAGAATTCAGCAAGGGTCTGAGGAGATAATGAAGGGGGAGTTGGGGGAGGGGGCACCTTGAGGAGAGAGTTCAATGTGGTGAAGAGAAGTCGAGGATTAGAGCCAAGAGAGTTGGTCAGTTGGATATAATAATCCTGTTTGGCACGTAAAAGAGCAGATTGGAGGGAGGTCAGCATGAACTTAAAGTGTAAGAAATCAGCAAGGGCCCGAGATTTCCGCCAGAGGCGTTCGGCGGAGCGGGTACAGGAACGTAGGTAGCGGATATTAGAAGTCAGCCAAGGTTGGGGTTTTGTACGCCTTACAGGGCGGGTCATCAAAGGTGCAAGAGTGTCTAAGGCAGATGATAGAGTATTGTTGTAAGAAGAAACAGCCTCGTTGACAGACGTGGATGGTGCCACAGTAGAGAGGAGGTTTGAAACATGGGAGGATAGAGATGAAGGGTCAATATCGTGAAGACATGAGTGAAAACAGCGACATATGAAACTGTCATATATACCTAGTTTCAATTACCCTTGCCCGACAAAACAAGTTATTAGTTCAACACTAAACCACAGCAAAGTACTGCATACAAAAAATTTTTTCATAAGTATCATAATTAGTGCATTTAACTTGTCTATTGCTTTGTCTTCAACAGCAACTGCAGTTTTTTGGAAGAGTTTTCACAGCTCCATGTACTGGACAGTTCTCAGTTTGGGACTATTTTGAAGACAGCTTTACTTCTTCTAAATTGGTGCACCCTCTTTTCCTTCAGGTGGTCATCTTGAGCCTGGGCCTGGAGCCTTCCCCATTTGACTGTTATTTATGGCCCATTGAACTTCGTCTGCAGTGATAGGAACATTTAATCGTCCTTGCTCTGATTCTGACAGCTACGGGTGATTCACTCCTTCTAAATAAAGATAACCTGGCAGCCCTGCCTCCCCTTCCTCTGCGTACAACTTATGATAGAATTTTTGAAAAAACGCTCGAATTTCAGAATCAGTATGACATAATTTGCCTGTGCGGTCCTTTACAGATAACACCAGTCGGGAGGCCTGCCTCCGGGCAATCAACCGAGCCAACATCTTCCTTCCCTTATTGCCAAATTTATATAATTGAAATTTAAAGTATTCCTGGGATTTCTTTTCTCTCTCATGAATGAGAGAGTTCAATGCCACCTGAGCTGCCAGCAAATCCGATCGCAACCGGTGACTTGGACTCTCTCCATATTGTTTCCGCATTATTTTAATTTGTTTCTCTAATCTTAAAATTTCTTTATCTCTTGCTCTTTTGAACTGGCTGACAAAACTGATAGTTTCTCCACGTAGCACTGCCTTAGCAGCTTCCCAAAACATTATGGGATTAGAAGCCGTGTGTTCATTGAAGCGCTTATATTCTGCCCAGCTTTTATGTAAATGTTCACAAAAACCTACATGATTAACTAGGTAACTGGGGAATGTCCACTGTCTAAAGTGATCTCCCCCACCCCCCGGGTTCTACGTTACCCATACCTCAGCATGATCAGATATGCCATAAGGTCCTATCTGTATTTCTCCCATGAGTGAGCATGTTACTAATAAATAGTCTATGCGTGACTGTGTGTTGTGAGCCCTTGACAAATGCGTGTAATCTCTGTCTTGGGGGTGTAATACCCTCCAGACATCCAGGAGGTCCACTAGAGAGCACATATTTGGAAGTTCTCTTGACGACCAGTGAGACGATGTGGGAGCAGTTTTAAATGTGGATCCATCACCATATTAAAATCACCTCCCAAAATCTGAGGGATTGAATCTTCTTTCGTCAAAAGTCTTATGAGTGTCTTGTAAAATTTGAGATCAATCTGGTTAGGTGCATAGATACTACCCAGCATTACTGGCCGTCTAGCCAGGATCGTGTTACAGAAAACATATCTTCCTTCCATATCTTTGACTACATTAGTAATTGGCCCTAGCACTCCCCTCCGAATCAGAATGGCCACCCCTCCTTTTTTCCCTTTTGCTGGGGAATCTATACAGTCCCCCACCCACCATTGTTTAAGCTTGGCATGCTCAGTTCCAGAAAGATGTGTCTCCTGCAAAAAGGCGACATCCGCCCTGATTCGTTGTAGGTATTTCAAGATTTTGGAACGTTTCATCGGGGAATTTATACCTCCCACGTTACACGTTACTATTTTAACCATATCAAGGAGGGCGTTGGCTTCTAATCCACCACCAAAAGTTATTATCCTCTAGGGGGAGCCACCCCAGCCCATGGCCTCCCCCCCACTTCCGGTCAAGCCCGCTTAGTGGAACCCAATCAGTGTAAATGTGTACATCCCCTCTATCCCCATCCCCACCTACCAGTTCATTCTTACCTAAAATCCTCGTCCCTTCCAAAACTACCTCCCCCCATGTTCTTCTCTCCCCTTTTTCCCCTCCCCTCCTACCCAATCCTTCCCCCCCCCCGTTTCCAGTCCCTATAGGACTAGTCACGTAATAACAACCCCTCTAACCTCCCCGATAGTTGCTACCCATCCCCCTAGTGAACCCAACCTCTCTTATATTCAGGTTCCTCTGTTTCCCCTTCCTCTCTTAGGAGGTCGTTGTCACCTTGAAGCTGTACCATCCCCACTGAGCAATTCAACATTGGGAATAACTCAATAAACATTGCCCAGATTATAACCACTTATTTGAGTATATGAACATTATTAAACTGCTAACATTTCTAGAGCTTCATAACCATAACATCTAACAAATTTTGCAAAACTTAGATCTCTTACTGGTAGAACATTAAGCTTCTATAAAAGCAAGACATTGATATAAAGTATTTAGTAAGCCTGTTACTTAAACAATATACAGCAGTGCACATCACTCCCACTCACGCAATGACAGCAAGATTTAGGTTATTGAGAATGCACTGCTGGTACACAGTCCAGATCTCACCTCTCCGACTCGTCTTAGCTTGTCATTAGTTCAGTGTAACCCCATTAGGGACATAACCGCTCAAGACACAATCTTCAGCATATATCTGCGCCTCCGCTTCATCTTATGTCCGCACAGGAGGTCCTGATAAAGATGGTATGTCTCTAAAAGGCCCCTCATGTCCAACAACCACAATGAAGGAGCCCGTCCGTTTCTCCACTGCCAAGTCTCCTTCCAGTATTCAAGACAGATATCATGTAGATCATAGCCAGAATCCAATATCCTCACCTGGCGGTCATATTCCTGCATCCAAACCCTTCCACAAAGAAACATGTCCAACTGCAAATACGACACCATCATCTACGCCCAAGACAAAATATTCCAAAGGTCTCAGATCTATGTCCACTTATAACATCCTTCTCCAGCACCATTCCAAGATTTATTCATCTCCAGTGTTTAGAATACGCTTTACATATTGTTGCGCTTCTGGCACTGAGGTGCATATTTGCGTGGAAGATTGATGGAAGATCTTCAACTTAGCTGGATATAAAAGTGCAAACTTAATTTTATGGTGTACTAGCTGGGAACAAATGGGAGAAAAGCTCTTCCTTTGAGCAGCCACTGCCATAGAATAGTCCTGGAAGCAGAGGATTTTATTGTTATTATAGCGCAGCGCAGCTCAGCTCCAGCTCGCATCTTTTACTTAACAACAGCTTTATGATTGAAATTAAGCAATTTGCATATAACCACTCTGGGCTTAGTAGAATTTTGCCTCACCGGACCTACCCTATACGCCCGTTTGATTATCAAAGGGCCCATGTCTGCAGGCAGATGGAGTTCTTTAGGGAGCCATGTCTCCAGGAAGACCCGCAGCTCTCTATCCCCGAGTTCCTCGGGGAGACCAACAAAACAAAGATTGTTTCACCTTGAGCGGTTCTCAAGGTCTTCAATTTTTTTCCGCTTGCGTCGCCACGATTTTCAGTAGTTTTGAGTATTGCTGTTCCACCGTATTGACCTGCTCCTCCACAGCTCCAGTATGTTGTTGGTAATTAGCCACATCCTGGCTTAATTGGGTCATGTTCGTTTTAAGCCCCTCTAGCTTAGCATCAAGTCCCTGCAATTTCTTGTCCAGAACTGCTTCCAAGGCATTTGTAACTTTTCCGACGATTTCAGCTGTCCAAGCCGAACTGACCGTTATTCCCGGTGGGCTTGCTGGGGCCGCCATCTTGTCTTCCACAAGCTTACTTTTTTCTTTGTCTCGTCTCAGTGTCTTTGCCGCCATCACCGATTTCCGACTCTAATTTTAGTGGTAGCGCCGGTAAGGTATGTTCGCTGACTGCCTCGATGCAGTTTTTCCTTTAGTTGTGGGTTTGGCAGCGGGGAGAGTTAGAGGGAGCACGGAGCAGATCTTTCAGCGACCGCTCGCGTGCTTAGTGTCATGTGACTCTCCCAGACAGCCTTTTCAAATGAGCCTGTTGTTGCTGAAGAACCTGTGCCGGGTCCACTAGTTCGGGTTTGTCCGGCGAACTCATGGCTTCGGCTTTCTCTCACGTTCGTGAGTTCCTGTGCCCGTTGAGACCACAGATACGATGCCTCAAACCTGCGTTCGTTGGGCAGCCAAGCAACCCCATGGCTTCACCTGCGGTGA
The DNA here is from genome assembly GCF_901765095.1 of Microcaecilia unicolor. NCBI lineage: Eukaryota > Metazoa > Chordata > Amphibia > Gymnophiona > Siphonopidae > Microcaecilia > Microcaecilia unicolor. Next base: position 390,425,659 of record NC_044032.1, read on the forward strand.
CCGCCGTTCCCCGAGGGTTGAGCCCCCAGGTGCAGGCAGCCGACAGGACTTCTGGATACAGGCAGGGGTCAGACGGCCGCAGGCCATGGGCAGAGAGCAACTAGATACAGACAGTCGTGGGTCAGGCACCAAACAGAGAGTAGTCAGGAACCTAGCAGGAACCAGGTCCATCGGCGAGCAGGGCGCAAACAGGATACAAGCGGGTATCAGATCAGGCGGCAACCAGGCAGTTGTCAGGACTCAGGCAGGTGACAGGCCAGGCGGCAGTCAGAGAGAAATCCGGAGTTCAGGCAAAGGTCAGATCAGGTCAGGCAGCAAGCAGTGGTAAATGAAGTCTCACAGGAACACTAGCAATTCTACCAAAGTAGAAGCCGAAGCAAACTGTGTAGGGAGATGATGCTCCTTAAATAACCCCCCAATCAGGGAAGCAGTTGTCAGCTGGGAGAGACAGGGAGACTGCAATCAGCTAGCCCGGGTGAGCGTGGATAGGCCGGCCAACAGGAGGAGGTGGAGCTCCAACACGAACAGCCAATTCGGCCACCGGAGGCGTGGCCAGCGTTCCCGGGCCCCGGGCCCAGAAGAGAAGAGCCCTCCCGAGACAACGCCGCCGCCAAAAATGGCCGGTGCCCCGAATGGCAGCGGCCCAAGGGTAACGCACATGGAATTCTTGGACCAAGTTGGGTGCATGTACATTACCAGCCGGTTCCCAGGTATTGTTCTCTGGACCAAAGTGCTTCCATGATAACAAATAAAAGAGTCTTCCCCTCTGAAACTTGGAATCCACAATTTCTTCCACCTCAAACTCAGGGTCACGGTCGGTTTCGAGGATGTTATCCTTCTTGGGTTTCAAATGCCATTCAGATGTCACAAAGGGTTTCAGTAACGACACGTGGAAGGTGTTATGAATACGAAGATTCCTGGGTAGGTGTAGACGATAAGTCACTGACCCCACTCGAGACAGGATAGGAAAGGGACCAATGAACGAGGGGCAAATTTCAGAGACGGCAGCCAAAGTTTTAGTGTTGAGCCATACCCTCTGTCCTTGCTGAAAAACTGGCGCGGCACGTCTTCTTTGATCAGCAAAATGTTTATACCTTGCTGCCGCTTGCTGCAGGTGTTGCTGAACCGCTCTCCAAGTTTTTTGGATGTCGCTGAGGGTATGGAGTTGAGGAACTGATTGATCTGTAGGAATCGGAGGAGGAAGACGTGGGTGTCGGCCATAGATGGTGAAGAAAGGAGACATCTTGGAAGCGGAGTGGGCTGTTATTGTAGGCAAACTCTTCCCAGGGGAGTAGTGGTGACCAGTTATCCTGATGATCGTTAGTGAATGCTCGCAGGAACGCTTTGAGAGTTTGATTAGTTCTCGCCGCCATTCCGTTGGTTTGAGGGTGGTAGACAGAGGAGAAGTGAGTAGCCACCCTGAGTGCTGCACACAGCGCCCTCCAGAATTTAGAGGTAAATTGGGAGCCACGATCGCTGACAATACGCAGCGGTAGGCCATGCAGTCGAAATATATGCTGAATGAAATTGGCCGCTAGAGTCGCGGCTGAAGGCAGAGTCTTCAGAGGAATGAAGTGCGCCATTCGGGAAAACCGGTCAATCACCACCCAGATAACCGTGTGCCCCTGAGAACGAGGAAGGTCAGTAATGAAGTCCATGGAGAGTTCCTGCCAAGGTTGTGAGGGGATCGGCAGGGGTTGCAGCTCTCCCCAAGGTTTGCCTGGTGCGGATTTAATTCGGGCACAGGTGGGACAGGAGGAGACAAAGTGCAGGATATCTTGTGCCATGTGTGGCCAGTGATAATGTCGAGAGATGAGGTGCAGGATTTTACGGAAACCAAAATGACCGGTGAAGGTCGATGAGTGACCCCACTGGAGCACCTTCTTTCTGGATCGAGGGGGCACAAATGTACTCAGGGTGGTGGAAGCTGCGAGGAAGGGAGGCACACAGGCAGGATCTAGCATGGGACAAGGTTCTTCAAGGTCCTCGGGTATCTCGAAGGCTCGTGACAGGGTATCAGCCTGGACATTCTTCTCTGCTGGGCGGAAGACCAGCCGAAAGCAAAACCTGGCAAAGAAGACTGACCAGCGTGCCTGTCGAGGGTTCAGCCTTTTGGCCTCTTGGAGATACAGGAGATTCTTATGATCCGTAATGTCTTGTCCTCACGTGGTGAGCCCTTAGGTCCCGCAAGGCCGAGAGACCTCAGAGGACAGCCGTGCACCCCAATCTTCACCCGCGGCGACCGCCGTTCACCGGAGGTTGAGCCCCCAGCTGCAGGTGGTCAGCAGGACTGCTGGAACCGCGGGGTGGACGGCTGACCTGGCTAGGGTCGGGAGTCGCGGCCAGCTGACACAGTCTCTGGATAACGGCTAGCAGTCTGTGGTCAAGGATAGCACAGTCTCTGGATAACGGCTAGCAATCTGTGGTCAAGGTTAGCACAGTCTCTGGATAACGGCTAGCAATCGGTGGTCAGGGTTAGCACAGTCTCTGGATGATGGCTAGCAATCTGTGGTCAAGGTTAGCACAGTCTCTGGATACTCCAAAAGATGCAACGCGACCCGCTGCACGGGCTTCGGGAACAGAACCGGAAGCAAAGATACCAGCTAGGTTCTGGGTTTAAATATCGCGCCACCCTGCCCTCGGGAAGAAACTCACCAATCCGGACCTGGGAGTCGGCAGAGCCCCTTGGATTGGCTCTGCCCGAACTCCAGGCGGAGTCATCGTTCTGGTCCTCCAATCCGGGGCAAGGTAGGCAGAGTTCCAGAGCCCCCCGGCTCTGGAACGGAGAAGACGTCGGCTCCGGCGCCGCCATCTTGGGCGGCGCGAACCTCGTCCCGATCTCCCTTCCCCAAGAGGCCGGCGTTCGCCATCGACGGCCGCCGGTCCCGGCCTGACCTGCCAGTCCCGCGGCAGCGCCAGCTCCTACGCGGGACCCTTCTGGCCGTCCTCTTGGGCCGCGGAAGCCACTGGCTCCCGCTCCCCACAGCGGGAGCGCAGGTAGGGGCGCGGGACGCAACAGTATCTCCCCCGGATGCCCCCTCTCCCCCGGGGCTAGGTTTAAGAGGAAAACGTGCATGGAAAGCTCTGACCAACTCTGGAGCATGTACGTTGGTAGCGGGTTCCCAGGAGTTGTCTTCGGGACCAAAATGCTTCCAAGATAGCAAATAGTGTAGCCTTCCCCGCCGCTTCTTGGAGTCTAGAATGTCCTCAACTTCATACTCCGGATCGGGGTCCACCTCTGGGACTACTGTCTCCTGACTTTGTGGGTGCCATCGGGAACCCCGGAAACTTTTCAACAAGGAAATATGGAAGGCATTATGCACCCGTAGTGTACTCGGTAGCTGCAACCGGTATGTCACTGCTGCAATTCGAGATTGGATAGTAAATGGCCCAATGTACCGCGGTCCCAATCTCCGTGAGGGTACTCGGAGTCTTAGGTATTTCGTGCTTAGCCATACCTTTTGCCCCGGCTGTAACACTGGGGCGGGTCGCCAGTGGCGGTCAGCAAAGGACTTGTACTCGGCGGCTGTTCGCTGCAACTGTTCTCGGGCCATCTCCCAAACCCCCTGCAGGTCCGTTAAGGTTTGAGTAACCATGGGTGTAGGAGATTTAGAAGGGAATGGTGCTGGAAGCCGGGGGTGTCGTCCATATACCAAGAAGAAGGGAGAGTCCCCCAAGGCCGAGTGGTCACTGTGGTTGTAGGCAAACTCGGCCCATGGAAGCAAGGAGGCCCAGTTATCTTGACGCTTATTGACGAAAGCTCGCAAAAACCCCTTCAAGGTTTGGTTAATCCGTTCGACCATCCCATTGGTCTGGGGATGGTAGGCCGACGAAAAGTGGGTCTCAACCCCCAGGGCTGCGCACAAGGCTCTCCAAAAGCGTGAGGTAAATTGTGGTCCCCGATCGCTGATGATTCGGGTGGGCAGCCCATGAAGCCGGAAAATGTGTTGAATGAAGTGTTGGGCTAAGGAGGCCGCCGATGGAAGCCCCGGCAGAGGAACAAAATGGGCCATCCGGGAGAAACGGTCAGCCACGACCCAAATCACAGTGTGTCCCCGGGAGCTGGGAAGGTCGGTGATGAAATCCATCGACAACTCCTTCCAGGGGGCTGTCGGCACAGGCAGCGGTTGCAAGTGTCCCACAGGATGCCCAATTACAGGTTTTGTCCGGGCGCAGACAGGGCAAGTTGTCACGAACTGGAGGATATCTCGCCTCATCTGAGGCCACCGGTACTGTCTTGAAATTAAGCGGAGGGTCTTTTGGTATCCAAAATGCCTGGCCCATACAGAAGAATGTCCCCATTGCATTACTTTCCCCCGCTCCAAGGGCGGTACCAGTTCTTTCCCTGGAACGACCCCCCCCCCCCCCCCCCCCCGCGGCCGCACTGAGACAGTTAGGGTCCAACATAGGATGAATTTCCTCCGTCTCCTCCGGAACATCAAAGGCTCTGGAGAGGGAGTCCGCAGGGGTATTCTGGGCCGCAGCCCGAAAACCCAGTTGAAAGTGAAACCTTGCAAAGAATAATGACCAACGAGCCTGTCGAGGATTCAGCCGTTGGGCCTCTTGGAGATACAAAAGATTCTTGTGGTCAGTAATCACCGTAAACCGGTGCTCGGCTCCCTCCAGCAAATGTCTCCACTCTTGCAAGGCCAATTTCAATGCTAAGAGTTCTCTATCCCCCACCGTATAATTGCGTTCCGCCGGGGAGAATTTACGAGAGAAGAAAAAGCAGGGTTGGCGCCGGCCCTTGGCGTTGACTTGAGAGAGGACAGCCCCTGCACCCAAAGCGGACACGTCCACCTCCACGATAAATGGTTTCTCAGGATCCGGGGCCAACAGAATGGAGGCCGAGTCGAAGGCCTCTTTACCTGACGGAATGCGGCTTGCGCCTCTGGTGGCCAGTCTCATACATTCGCATGTTTCTTTGTGAGCGCTGTCAACGGTGCTGTCAGCTGCGAGTACTGAGGAATAAACTGATGGTAGTAGTTCGCGAATCCCAAGAACCGTTGTAGCGCTTTCAATCCCAGCGGTTGAGGCCACTCCCGGATAGCGCGGAGCTTGTCAGGATCCATCCGCAACCCCCCGGGTAACGGAATGTGTCCCACAAAGGGCAGAGATCGCTGATGAAATGAGCACTTACTGAGTTTGGCAAACAGTTGGTATCGCCGTAAACGCTGCAGTACGGCCCGAACATGGCTCACATGCTCTGCGGGATCCCGGGAGAAAATTAAGATGTCATCCAGGTAGACAATCACCGTGGAGTTTAACAAATCCTCGAGCGCGAAGTTGATGAATCTTTGGAACACGGCAGGGGCGTTGCATAAGCCAAAAGGCATCACTCGATACTCAAAATGCCCCTCATGAGTGTTAAAGGCGGTCTTCCACTCATCCCCCTCCCGGACACGAACCAAGTTGTAGGCCCCCCGCAGGTCCAATTTGGTGAAGATCTGGGCTCCCTGCAACCTGTCAAAAAGTTCTGGAATGAGCGGTAAAGGGAATTGATCCTTCACCGTGATGGCATTTAACCCCCGATAATCAATACAGGGCCTCAAGGAGCCATCCTTCTTGGTCACAAAAAAAAACCCGGCCCCGGCAGGGGACGTAGAGGGACGGATGAACCCCTTCTGAAGATTCTCCCGGACATAACTTTGCATCACCTTGGATTCCTCCCGGGACAAGGTATAAAGACGGCCCCGGGGTGGCATGGTGTCCGCCATCAACCGAATCGCACAGTCAAAAGACCGATGAGGGGGTAAGACCTCCGGTTCCACGGGACTAAATACATCCGCAAAGTCCCGATATTCCACCGGCAGGGTGACCGGACACGCCAGCACCGTCCCGGGGGCAACTGCCATCGCGGGACAACTGCAGTTCCGGCCCTTCAAACAGGTTTCCAGACAGGCGTTACCCCAAGACCGGATCTTCCCCTCGGTCCAGTCAATAACGGGGGCATGGCGCCGTAGCCAAGGCAATCCCAGCACCACCGGATGAATGGTCCGAGATAATACCAGAAATCGAACCTCCTCCCGGTGATTCTCCCCTACCTGCAGTTCCAAAAAAGGGGTGATCTCCGTGATCGGCTGCGGTAAGGTAGTCCCTTGTATGGTTGTTACTTGCAGCGCCGGTCGATGGGGAAGCGTAGGCCAACCCATCTGTTGCAGAAGTTCATGGCAAATGAAGTTCCCCCTCGACCCGGAGTCCACAAGGGCCCTGGTCTGGATCATAGTCTCGTGCCATCGCAGTGTTACTGGCATGGTTACCAGTGGATCCGGTAGGGGAGCAGAGTGCCCCAAGACCCCTCCCCTCAGGGTGCCTTGGGGGAAACATTTCCCGCTCGTGCGGGGCAAAAACGAACAAAATGCCCGGCCTCACCACAATACAGGCACAGTCCGCCCTGCAAGCGTTTTCTCCTGTCCGAGGGGGCCAATCGTTGACGGCCGATCACCATCGGTTCCTCACAATTCTCTTTAGGGTCTCGGGTGCCCCGGCGGGGGGACGGTCCCTTGCCCGTCCGGGACACACCCCTCAACCACTTCTGCCGTTCTGCCCGTGCTCTAGCTCTCTCCTGGAACCGGGTATCCACTCGAATAGAGAGCGAAATCAGGGTGTCCAGCTGTCCCGGGACCTCCCGTCCTGCCAACTCGTCCTTGATTCGGTCTTGCAATCCCTCCAGAAAGATTGCCGCCAGGGACTCCTGATTCCAATGCAGTTCAGTAGCTAGGGTCCGAAAACGAATGGCATAATCGGCCACCGTCCTCTCGCCCTGTTGAATCCGCAGCAATTCAGACGCCACGGAAGACGGCCTGCCTGGGAGGTCGAACACCATGTGGAAGCGGCGCTGAAATTCTGCATAATCGTCCATGAGGGGGTCCTGCTGCTACCACAACGGAGACACCCATGCCAGGGCCTTGTCCTTACATAGGGAAACAACATATCCCTCTTTAGTCTGGTCTGATAAAAATGCCTCCGGTTGCATCCGGAAGGCTAAGTTGCACTGATTGAGGAAACCCCGGCAGCCTCCGGGGGCCCCATCATATCGTGCAGGCTCAGGGAACCGAGGTCCCGCATGGAACCCTCCCGGACGGGGAGCCAGGGGTCCAGGGGGTCCAGGGGGCCGCAGCGGCCTGGTTCTGTACCTGGAGCGACGAAAGCTGAGAGCACACGTTCTGGAATGCCCCCGACAGGGCGTTCAGCTGCTCCTGCTGCTGCTGAAGTACCTTAGCCAGGTCCCGTAGATCAGGCTGCGTAGGCGAGCTCATGGCTTCCGGTTCCTGTCTTGTCCTCACGTGGTGAGCCCTTAGGTCCCTAAGTTGCACTGATTGAGGAAACCCCGGCAGCCTCCGGGGGCCCCATCATATCGTGCAGGCTCAGGGAACCGAGGTCCCGCATGGAACCCTCCCGGACGGGGAGCCGCTGTGGCCCCCTGGACCGCAGCGGCCTGGTTCTGTACCTGGAGCGACGAAAGCTGAGAACACACGTTCTGGAATGCCCCCGACAGGGCGTTCAGCTGCTCCTGCTGCTGCTGAAGTACCTTAGCCAGGTCCCATAGATCAGGCTGCGTAGGCGAGCTCATGGCTTCTGGTTCCTGTCTTGTCCTCACGTGGTGAGCCCTTAGGTCCCGCAAGGCCGAGAGACCTCAGAGGACAGCCGTGCACCCCAATCTTCACCCGCGGCGACCGCCGTTCACCGGAGGTTGAGCCCCCAGCTGCAGGCGGTCAGCAGGACTGCTGGAACCGCGGGGTGGACGGCTGACCTGGCTAGGGTCGGGAGTTGCGGCCAGCTGACACAGTCTCTGGATAACGGCTGGCAGTCTGTGGTCAAGGATAGCACAGTCTCTGGATAACGGCTAGCAATCTGTGGTCAAGGTTAGCACAGTCTCTGGATACCGGCTAGCAATCTGTGGTCAAGGATAGCACAGTCTCTGGATACCGGCTAGCAATCTGTGGTCAAGGATAGCACAGTCTCTGGATAACGGCTAGCAATCTGTGGTCAAGGATAGCACAGTCTCTGGATAACGGCTAGCAATCTGTGGTCAAGGTTAGCACAGTCTCTGGATACCGGCTAGCAATCTGTGGTCAAGGATAGCACAGTCTCTGGATACCGGCTAGCAATCTGTGGTCAAGGATAGCACAGTCTCTGGATAACGGCTAGCAATCTGTGGTCAAGGTTAGCACAGTCTCTGGATACCGGCTAGCAATCTGTGGTCAAGGTTAGCACAGTCTCTGGATACCGGCTAGCAATCTGTGGTCAAGGATAGCACAATCTCTGGATAACGGCTAGCAATCGGTGGTCAGGGTTAGCACAGTCTCTGGATGACGGCTAGCAATCTGTGGTCAAGGTTAGCACAGTCTCTGGATACTCCAAAAGATGCAACGCGACCCGCTGCACGGGCTTCGGGAACAGAACCGGAAGCAAAGATACCAGCTAGGTTCTGGGTTTAAATATCGCGCCACCCTGCCCTCGGGAAGAAACTCACCAATCCGGACCTGGGAGTCGGCAGAGCCCCTTGGATTGGCTCTGCCCAAACTTCAGGCGGAGTCATCGTTCTGGTCCTCCAATCCGGGGCAAGGTAGGCGGAGTTCCAGAGCCCCCTGGCTCTGGAACTGAGAAGACGTCGGCTTCGGCGCCGCCATCTTGGGCGGCGCGAACCTCGTCCCGATCTCCCTTCTCCAAGAGGCCGGCGTTCACCATCGACGGCCGCCGGTCCCGGCCTGACCTGCCAGTCCCGCGGCAGCGCCGGCTCCTACGCAGGACCCTTCTGGCCGTCCTCCTGGGCCGCGGAAGCCGCTGGCTCCCGCTCCCCGCAGCGGGAGCGCAGGTAGGGGCGCGGGACGCGACACGTAATTACAGTGATCAGATGCGAGGCTCCCTCCAATAGGTACCTCCACTCTTGGAAGGGGAGTTTCAGGGCCAGTAATTCCCGGTCCCTGACCGTATAGTTTCATTCCGCGGGGGAAACTTCTGGGAGAAAAAGAAGCAAGGGTGGCGCTTGCCGGAGGGCGTGATCTGAGACAACACTGCCCCTGCTTCCAGTGAAGAAGCGTCAACTTTGACGTTAAAGGGTTTCATGATATCTGGACTGCGGAGTATTGGGACAGACAGAAAAGCTTTTTTCAAAGTGGAGAAGGCCTCCTGGGCCTCGAGAGACCAACTCCTCACATCCGCGCCCTTTCTTGTAAGGGCGGTCAAAGGTGCGGTGATCCGTGTGTAACTGGATGAATTGCCGATAATAATTGGCAAATTCTAAGAAACGTTGTAAGGCTTTGAGTCCTTGGGGCACTGGCCAATCTTGGATTGCTTGAAGTTTTGCGGGATCCATCTGAAGCCCCTCGGGGAAGATAATGTACCCCAGAAAGGGACTAACCTGCTGGTGGAAGGCACACTTCTCCAGCTTAGCAAACAGGCGATGGTCTCATAACTGTTGAAGTACTGTCCGGACGAGGTGAACATGCTCCTGGGGAGAGACAGAAAAAAACAGGATGTCGTCTACATATACGATTACAGAGGAGTACAGGAGGTCCTGCAGGATGAAGTTATGGTTCAATCTTTTTTATTAACCAGTAAATCACAAACATTAACATAACATTCAGACAGTGTTTTATACTTAGACAAAGATCTATTACTAAATATGACAGTATCTCTTGTCTCCTTACCCTTATTCTAATCTTCCCTAATCCTCCCTTCCCTCTAATCCCCCCTTCCCATATTCTCCTCTGAGATCTTCCTTTACCTAGGCTGCACTAGCATTGTACATTATCTTAGTAGTTACCTATTCAAGAGTCTACTCCATGCTACCGGAGTTAAAGTGTTCAGAAATGGGATCCAGCAGCTCTGCCAGTTTTCTCCCTTTGTTGATGAAAAGGTTTTGATGTCTATCCTCTCCATTCGTACCAAGTTAATTACACTCAACCGCCATTGTTGTATTGTAGGCTTTTTATTAGTTATCCACTCTGTGAGGATACATTGCTTTGCAACGATCACTGTCTTTCGAAGGAAAGCCTTAAATCCTCTTGGACTCTGAGGTGGGAGTGAGAAGTGTCCGAATAGTATCCGAGCATCAATCCGCCAACACACCTTCCATATCCCTGAGACCTGGGAGGCCAAAGCACTCCAGAACTCCGTTATGCTCTTACATGTCCAGAGCATATGGCCCAGTGTGGCTCCCTCTGCGCCACACTTGGGGCACGACCCCCATGGGGACATGCCCATGTGAAATGCTCTTTGTGGGGCCACATATACTCTCAAAGCAATTTTATATTGTAATTCCCAATGTGCAGAGTAATTAGAATACTTGCGAATTGATAAGATATGGCCCTTCAATTGGTCTGACGTCAAGTCTAGAGAGAGGTCCTTCCCCCAAGCCAGAGCCAAATGCTCATATGCCACCTCAGGAGCCGTATCCTTTATGTGGCGGTGAAGAAATGCCAGTGAAACCTTTACCTGTGCCTCCAAAGAGTAAGCAGTAGACAACTCCACTTGCACATCTTCTGTTAAGTCAGTCCATGGTAAGGTGCGGCTATAATGCTGTAGTTGAATGTAATGAAAACGATCCTTCAGTGGTATGGAGTAATCCTTTTGCAGTTCCTTGAAGGATTTGAGAGCTCCCTCCAGAGTCAGGACATGAAAAAGGTATAAAATTCCCTGCTTCCGCCAACGCCTAAAGGCGGGGTGTATGCAACCTGGTTGGAACTGTGGGTTGCCCGCAATTGAGAGGTACGGTGTCACTTTAGGAGAAAATTGATGCAATTTGCATATCCATTGCCATGTTGCTTTTGCAGAAGTCATTATTCCTGTGACTTGCAAGATATGTGGTATCTGTCCTCCAGCGGTATGTAAACAGTTACTAAAATGGATATGTGGGAGGAGCCGTAATTCCAACTCTGTATTAGAGAAATCTGACCTGGAACGGAACCAATCATTGATATGCCTCATTCCACAGGCAACCGTTATGTTCTTCATGTTTATCAAGCCCAGACCTCCATATTCTACCGGGGTGCATAGAGTCTGTAGTGAGAGCCGTGCGCCTTTCCCTTTCCAAAGAAAGCGTCTGAGCATTTTATTCAAACTTGTCTCCTCTCTGCGCCGCAGGACCAGAGGTAGCACTTGGAATACATACAACCATTTTGGGATTATGAACATGTTATACATTGCTATTCTACCCAGTAAATTTAACGGAAGTGATTCTCATCCCTGCAATCGTTGCTGTGTGTCTCTTAATAACTGCTGGACATTTTGAGTATACAAGTGTGCCAGATTCGTGGGTAATAATATACTTAAGTACTTTAACATCCGGTCTGCCCTCTGAAATGGTAAATGCCCCCAATTACTCATACATCCATCTGTTGTTATTGATAAGGCCTGAGATTTAGCAAAATTCAGCGAAAAGCCTGCTATGTTCTTGTATGTTTCTAGCATCTCCAGTAAGGGGTCTAGGGATCGGTGTATGTTAGATACTATTACTAAGATGTCATCTGCATAAGCTAAAGTTTTGATGTGGGAGCCCGCCACCTGTACAGTTTTGGTAAAATTTAGATGGCATAGTAAAGGTTCTAGAGAGAGCACAAACAATAGCGGGGAAAGTGGGCATCCTTGTCGCGTGCCACGTTCTATACTAAATTCTGCATCTAAGACTCCATTAACTAGAATTGCCGCTCTCGGATGTTCATATAACGTTGCTACCGCTTGTTGAAACCAGCCCCCAAACCCCATGTGTTTTTTTTTTTTTACTTTGTCTTTATTAACAGCAATACAAGATCACGCTATACAATACAGAGCTAAACAGTACTTGATCCTTCGCTGCATACACCGGCCGTAATAGTATATAACATCACTATCCCTTTTTTAAGTATGTACAGCTTCATCTTGGATCGCCTTTTTCTTTATATAACAAACTCTACAAAACTCTCAGAACATTTGTAAACTATCATAACCCTACTGAAGATCCTTTCGTTTCTTCCCATTCTCTCAGTCCCTCCACTCATACTCGCACACATTCTTTCCCTTAAACCCCCCTCCCCTTTCCCTGAACATCTGTTAGTTACTTCCCATGTGTTTTTACCTCCTCCAGTAGTTTGTGCCAGTGAGATGCATACTGTCTATTGATTAGCTTTGGGGAGCGATTATAGATTGAATACTCATACTGGGCTAGGTCTGTTATGCGCGTCACCCAACCCGAATATGGGACATCTGTTTCTGATATCCAGAATTGTAAAATGGTCTTTTTAACTGCTAGAACTGACATGTACAGAAATCTCCTCTGTGGATGTGTCAACCCTTGTGTGATCAGATCTGCCTGATCACCTAATAGCAGTGCCGGGTATGACCACTCCACTGTTCTGTGCAACACTTTGTTGAGAATCTCGAATACTTTGTTCCACAGGGTCATTTCTGGGCATTCCAAAAATGCACAAATGTTCCTCTTCCCAAATGACACCTCTGGCACTGATCTGTGTCCCACAAGTCCATCTCTTTCCCTTTCGTTCGTGTAATGTATGCTCTGTGAAGTAATTTATACTGAGTCTCTTGCCAATCTGCTGATTTAACCATATCATATAGTGTGACATAAGGAGATCAAATTGTGATTGTGAGTAGTGCGTACCCAGGTCTGAGTTCCATTTTGCGGCATTTCCTGACAGCCCTTCCTGTGGTACAGTCTTTTTCACCACTTCGTACCAGCTGGATAATCTATTCCCTGTAGATGGCATTCCTGACATCATTTCGTCCAGACCCCCATATTTCCATGTCTCCCCATACTGTGCCCGTTTGTGTTGCCAGTAATGTCTGACTTGCATGTATTGTAACATTTGATTATTGGGAGTCTGTCATTGCTCCTTAACTTGTGAGAACGACATAAAGGTGTCTTCCCCTCCAATAAGCATGTGGCCTATGGTGCTACATCCCTTCTTCGCCCACGTCTGAAATACTGATGGTCCCATGCCCGCCGGGAAATCCAGCAAGCCAACCATTTTCATGAAAGGGGAAACATATGGGCTACGTGCCTGTTTGGTTTGCCACCAACTCCAGGCTGTGCGTAACGGCCTAAGAAATGTGAATTGCCAGTTTAGCTTCGTCCCTGCTCCAGGTGGTGCATGTAATAAGTTTATAAATGTATACGGGGAACACCATCCCTCCCACCAAGCTGTCGGTGTAAACTTTGACTGGCCTATAATTCCTTCATATATTATGCGCAATAGTGCTGCTACATTGTATAATCTTAGATCCGGCAGGTTGAGCCCCCCTGTTCCTTGCTTTTAATCAATGTGTTATACGTTATGCGGGGTCTTTTATGGCGCCATATAGATGAGCTCAAGGTAGATTTGAATAACCGCTCATCCTTTCGTTTGATCCATATGGGCATAGTTTGTAGTGGATATAATAGCTTCGGGAGTAGTATCATCTTAGCCAGAGCCACCCTACCAAAAAGAGACACTGGGAGATCCTTCCATCTATGGCATGTTTGCTTTATTTTTTCTATTTGATCTAGTATGTTCTTTCTATACATCACCTCCCCATTCGTGCTTAAGTAAATCCCCAGATACCTCATTGGATGTGTGACTGGTGGTATGGGCAGTGTTGCAAACTCTAAATGGTGCTGTTTGTCAGAAAGTGGAAGAAGCTCTGATTTAGTGCAGTTAACTTGCAGGCCTGATATAGCTCCAAATTCGTTAACTATATGTAGGGCTTTTTCTAAGTGTGCTGGAGCATTTGCCAGGTATAACAGTATGTCGTCTGCAAACAGATTTAGTCAAATCTCTTTTCCTCCTACTTGTAGCCCCTGGATCTGTGTGCTTTGGCGTATCTTGATTGCTAATGGTTCTATGGCCAGTAAGAATAATAAGGGTGACATAGGGCACCCCTGTCTTGTGCCCCTCTCAAGCGCAAATCGCTCTGTCAGGTTGTTGTTCACAAGGAGGCGTGCTTGGGGCACCGTGTACATTATCTGGATCCAATCGAAAAACCTACCCTGTAGCCCATACTGCTCCATGGCCCAGAACAGGTATTGCCATGATATACTATCGAATGCCTTTTCCATATCTAACCCTGCAATAGCCTCTTTCCCCCCTCTTCCACTGTAAACATGGATAGCAGCCATAGCTCTTGTAAGATTCATCGAAGCATATCTACCTGGTATGAAGCCCACCTGATCTTCATGGATCACGCTCGGCAAGAAAGCATTCATTCTCTTTGCTAAGATATTGGCTAGTAACTTTACATCCTGGTTGAGTAAAGATATGGGATGATACGACCCCACCTGCTCTGGGTCTTTTCCAGGCTTGGGGAGTAGGATTATGTGCACTAAATTTTGATGTAGCCCCCCTCTCTGCTGAGTCAAACTATTAAACATGTTAGCCAGTGGAATGGCCATGACATCCGATAGTATTTTGTAATACTCTGGCCCATACCCATCCGGACCCGGAGCTTTTGTCAATTTGAGATTCTTTATGCCCTGCTTGACTTCGTTTACTGTGATAGGCCTATTCAGACTGTGCACCTGGTCCTGAGTAAACTTGGGGAGCTCTATATCTTCAAAAAAGGCATCCCTCTGTTTGGGATCAAGTTCCCTCTCTCCATACAGTGCACGATAATTCTGGACAAACTGCTGTTGTATATGCTTCTCCCTTTGTATTGACGCCCCTCATTATCCGTGATAGATGTTATGATCTGTCTCTTTTTGTATGGTCTCACTAAGTTCGCCATTATCTTCCCAGCCTTGCTGCCCCACCTGAATAATTTAAATCGTTGATAGTAAATATCCCTTTCGGCTCTACTTGTAAGCAGGTGATCAATTTGTGTGCGCAACTCCCCTAGCCGGTCTTTTAATGACCTATCTCTACATGTCACATGCTGCCTTCTAAGAATCTGATACTCCTGTGATAGTTTAAGTAGGTCTGCCTCTAATCGTTTCTTCCTAGTTGCTGTGTAGGCTAAGATGTGCCCCCTCAATACTGCTTTCGACGCTTCCCACAAAGTGACAGCATCCACATCAGGTGTCTCATTATATGTCTGGTATTCTAACCACTTCTCCCTGACATATGTGCGAAATGCTGTGTCATTGTAAAGTGCTGGAGAAAACTTCCACACCTTCTCTACTCCCTCCGCCGTGTACATTAGGGACATAGAAATTGCCGAATGGTCCGATAATATATTATCAAGTATGAACACCTCTTTTGCTGTGGAGAATAAGGTGTGTGATATAAGAAAGTAGTCCAGCCTTGAATATGTATTGTGTGGGTTGGAGTAAAAAGTGTAGTCAGCATCAGGAGGGTGTAACAAGCGCCACACATCCACTGTGCTCAGTTGGTTTGTTACAAAGTTTACCCCTTTATTTTCCCATCCTCTATGTTTTGATTTAGCAGGTTTACAGTCAATAGTAGGGTCTGCGCATATGTTAAAGTCTCCTCCTATCACGAGTTGGTATTCTGACTGTGTGCTCAGCTTAGCCACTACATCTGTAAAAACTTTATGGGAATATGTGTTGGGACCGTACACATTGCAAAGACCCAGATTTCTGCCCCACTATTCTCCTAGTACTATAATGTATCTGCCTTCTTTGTCCGTTACGATTCTATGTATATGAAGAGGGATCTGTTTGTGGATTAGAATGGCCACACCTCTCTGTCTACTATTAAAGGCAGAGCTCACAACTTCGCCTACCCAGTCCCTCTTCAGCTTTGCATGTTCTGCGTTGGACATGTGGGTTTCTTGTAAATATGCTATATCCACCCTCTGCTTTTTTAGCCATGATAATATTTTGGATCGCTTAATTGGGGAATGAATGCCATCCACATTAATAGAGATAAATTTCAAATTAACCATTATCTACTCCACATAATGGCCCGCACAGTTTATTTAGGTCTTGAGCTCCGTAGGCTTCCCAGCTGAGCCCACCGAGCATTTCCTCTTTCCACTTCTTGCCCCATGTCGCATTTACACACTTCCCTAATCTCAACAGTATCTCTTCCCTCTTGCATCTCCCGTCATGCTCCCCCCCTACTAGTCCTCCCCTCTCTTTACATACCCATTCACTCATATCTTGCTTTCCCACACATAATCCCATTTCCCCGTTGTCCTCTCCCCCTCCCCCCTGTTATACCCTTCCCCCCTGTTTATTCTTCCCTCTATCGTCCTCCACCTCCCCAACTCACATAGCAAAATAAACATTACCCGCCACGCTCCCTCTCAGCTTTGCAACCCACCCTTATTACCAAGAGTAATAGAAAAACTCTCCCTCTCTTATTAAGTTCCATTTATCCATATCTGATTAATATCCAGTTCATGCAATCTGCTCATTTCCCTTCACCTCTCCAAGCCGCTCTCTGTCCATGCTCACCCTCAAGGTCTTCGAGGCAGCAGTTTCCATTCTCAGTGTCTATACATGGTGTTTCATCAGGTCCAGCATCTCTATGGATTGTTTAGCACGTGCAAAAACTCAAATCCAACTGTGTCTCTTTAAGCATCCCTCTTCTTCGGTTCCTCCCGATTAATCCTGTCCAGGAACGCCTGTGCCTCTGCCACCTCCAAAATCGCCATGGTTTTCCCTTCATACCAGACTTTCAACTTGGCAGGAAAGGCAAGCGAAAATCTAATGCCTTTTTTATACAGCGATGTACACACTGGCGCCATTGCTCTGCATTGTTGCGCTACAGCCGTAGAATAGTCATTGAAGAGCAATATTTTCTGTCCTTTATACTCCAGCGTTTCCTTCCGTGCTCGAAAGGCCTTCAGTATCGATTCCTTTCCCAGCCAGTTAACGTAATGTGCAATAGCTGTGCGCGGTCTTGCCTCTCCCTCCTTCCGCGCTCCGATCCGGTGCGCTGTATCACATTGCCAGGCATCCGATCTCCCTTCTGTTCCCAGCTGCTGTGGAAGCCATGTACTAAAAAATTGATACAGCTCTTGCTCCTGGACAGCCTCTGGAAGGCCTATCACCCGCAAGTTGTTGCGGCGATTTCTGTTTTCCTGTTCATCTACACGCTCTCTTAGAGTTGCCGCTTCTTTCTGCAAAGGCCACAATTTGGGACGCCATACCCTGCAAGGCATCTTCTTGCGCGGACACTCTCTGCTCCACTTCATCCAGTCGCTTTGCTTGCGTATCAAATTTTTCATTGATCTCATCGACCGCCGATTGTATTTTATTTAATCGATCCTCCAGCACTGTCGCTACTGTTCTGGATATTTCTCTGGCCCATTCTCCTGCCTCCATTGCTGTCGAAGGCTGGGTTTCCCACTCCTCCGCCATGTTTAGGAGTGTGGCTGGCTTCGCGTTTTTTCCTTTCAGGCCTCTCTGGCTCTTCGTGGGCATACCCTCGGTCCCTCCGCTGTTTCGTTCGCTTTGCTGGTACCCGGCTGCTTCCCAGTCACAGCAGGATTCTACCAGCACTATTGGGGTGAGAAAATGCTGAGTTATTGCTGGTATTTAGCTGAGTCTCGGCGGAGCTCCGTCTTCCTGCTGCTAGTCAGGTTGCAGGCATCACGTGACCCCCCCCCCCCCCATGTGTTTTAATGTGTGAAACAGGACGTCCCAGTTGACCATGTCGAACGCCTTTTCGGCGTCTAGGCTTAACATCATAGCGGGACCCCCTATTTCTTGACATCTTGCCATAGCTATTATTGCCTTCCGTACGTTCAGGGTCGCGTGGCGATTCCTGACAAACCCAACTTGATCTGATCTGATTAATCGAGGTAAAATTGGGGCTAAGCGGTCTGCCAGAATTTTCGCTATCAGTTTTGTATCAACATTTAGTAGGGAGATAGGCCGGTACGATTTGGCCTCTTCCTTGGACTTGCCTGGTTTAGGTGTAAGCGTAATAGTAGATGTGTTGGCATAGAGTGGGAATGAACCGCTCTCTATAACATCCTCAAAGTATAGTAACAAAGCGCTCCCAGCTTCTGGCGGTAATAGTTTGTAATACTCTCCGGAGAACCCATCTGGCCCCGGAGCAGAGTGTAATTTCAGTTTTTTTATAGCGGCCTGTACCTCTTTCCAAGTTAGTGGGCCATTCAGAGTCTCTGTCTCTACTGCTGTCAGCATGGGAAGTTCAGCCTTAACCAAATATTCCTGGATATCTTGTGTCCTATCTGTGGATGCTCGTTTATATAAGGAGGTGAAGTATGTAGTTAGAATTTGCACAATTTTAGCAGGCTTATTCGTTATCCTCCCCTTTTTATCTTTTAATACGTCTATCGTTCTGGGACCTCCCCATGTCTTTATAACTCTAGTCAGTAGCCGACCTGGCCGATTACCGTATCTACTTAGTTTGTATTTCCTATATATCAGGGAATGTGTTGTTTTCTCATGCAGGAGTGTGTTAAGTGATACTTGGGTAGTCTTCAAAGTCTCTAGTGTCTTTTTGGAGGGATTACGAAGATGTGCTCTTTTAACCTTAACTAATTCTTGTTCTAAGTGTAGTATACTAGCCGCTGCCCGCTTTTTCTTTAGTGCAACGTAGGCAATAATCTGTCCTCTTAATACTGCTTTTGATGCTGACCAGAACAGCTGAGGTTGATCTTTGTGTCTCGAGTTATGTGTTATATACTCCTCCCACTTTTCCGTAATGTAACGTCAAAAGGCCAAGTCTGTATAAAGGTAAGCTGGGAATCTCCATTTCGGCCCTCCCTGTTTATCTATATTTGTTTCTATGTCAACCCACACCGGGGTGTGGTCCGAGATCTCTTCGGGGCCTATTATTGCTCTCTGCACTTTATGGAACAGAGCTCGAGTCAGGAATATGTAATCCAGTCTGACATGCATCCCATGCGCCCGGGACCGATGGGTATAATTCCTCTCGGACTGATGTAAGGCCCGCCAGGCATCTACTAAATCTAGCGTTTGTATTATAAAGGAGAGCGTATTACGTCTGCCGCCTTGATAGTGAGCTGAAGTGGCATTTGTACAATCTAATTCTCAATCCATAATTAAGTTACGAGGCTTTGCAGGGCTGAAGGACTCCGGGGAGAGCCGGGATGGTCTTCCGTGGAGGTTCCACTGTCGTGAGACACGAGTGAAAACAGCGACATATGAAACTGTGCCATATAAACCTAGTTTCAATTACCCTTGCCCGACAAAACAAGTTATTAGTTCAACACTATACCAAAGCAAAGTACTGCATACAAAAAAAATTTTTCATAAGCATCATAATTAGTGCATTTAACTTGTCTATTGCTTTGTCTTCAACAGCAACTGCAGTTTTTTGGAAGAGTTTTCACAGCTCCATGTACTGGACAGTTCTCAGTTTGGGACTGTTTTGAAGACAGCTTTACTTCTTCTAAATTGGTGCACCCTCTTTTCCTTCAGGTAGTCATCTAGAGCTACAAAAGAGTTTCGTTGTAGTCTTGCCAACGTAGGGTGACGGGGATGGAAATCAGATTATCAGGGAGGGGCGAGGATTGACTCAAGGCCACCCCCCTCATAGGTCCTTGGTCCCGGCGTTTCCCGTCTTGTTAGGACAGGAGTTTACAAAGTGACCAGCCAGTCCACAGTACAAACAAAGTCTATTGTTTCGTCGATGCGCCCTTTCTGCCTCAGAAAGACGCTGTCGCCCGATCATCATCGGTTCTTCGGGAGTTCCTGCTAGGGAGCTGGTTGCGCCCCTCTGTGAAGGAGGCCGGATCGGCCAAGCGGCCTGGCAGGAAGGCGCTGGGCGGACCGCTCCTGTGATCTCTCCTGAAAACGGATGTCAATCCGTACACAGAGGGTGATAAGGGCATCCAAGGTAGTCGGAAGCTCCCGGCCAGCCAATTCGTCCTTGATCTGGCCATTCAACCCTTGCCACAAAATGGCGGTGAGAGCTTCTTGATTCCAACGGACCTCTGCAGCTAAGGAGCACACAGCAGGTGAAGGGCACAACATTCTGTGATTGTAATTTGACGCACTTAGCTCTGGCTGCTCTGGTTCCATAGAATCCATGAGAGAGAAAACTTTTTCTTTTAGAGAGGCAACTTAAAATGCCCTCTCTCTCCACAGTCCACACCTCTAGATCGGAAGGCCATCCACTGGGGATTTCTACTTCTCTGTTTCTTAAGCATCCTAATTTCTAGTGCCAGCTTCTTTTATTCCTGCTCTGCTGGTATATTTCTCCCTGTGTCCCCCTCCCTTCTGGGAAACGGTCTATTTTTAAAGCGGCAGTTCTTATCACAGCTCTCTACTCTCCTATAAAGAGGACTTAACTTCTAATATGGACATCAGTTCTGCCCATGTCTAATACTCTGTTTTGATCATTCAAAACAGCAGTAGTGAACCGTTTTCTTCCTGTCCTTTTCTCTTGTACAAGATTAATTTTCCCATATCCCCTCCCCCTATGGACTATTTTGGGGGGATATCTGAAGGAGTCCACCTTCCCTTTTTCTTTTATTCCTGGCTAGCCTATTTCCCATTGTGAGCACCCAGAAGTCTTTCAGCTCTCAACTTTCACTTTGTCCGTCTCCGGTCATTTCCTTCGCGGAAATACGGAACCGCAGATCAGGACTCCACACTCGCTTCGTGTCTCTGACACGTCTCACTTCACACACTTCTGGTCTCACAATCCCAGTCACATTCCGGCCACCAAAGCAATACTTTAATAGTCAACTTTCTTACCTTGGTTCTGTGCACAGATTTTGCTTGGCCGATTGATCAATATGAATGCAAATCTTGATTCACCAATTCCAGTGTCTTGGGATCAGATGTCAGTTAGGAACCTCGATTTCCCACTACAAACCCAGGGACTATTGAAATCAATATGACGCGTCTTCCCTTGGTCAGCAGCCAGCCCCCAATGTCTCTGATGACTTTATCCCGGACTCGAGCCCCCAAATTTGTTATAAACAGCCCCCAGATAACCTGAGAACTTATACAAAATAAATAACTTATTAAACCAGATTTGGTGAAACAGATCTTAATTAATCTATTATTTCAAAATACACCTTTGCAAAGATGGTTGTCTCTAGAGGCACACCCCTATGTAAGGTTTACAGGTTATATACCCTTTCTTTTTGGTTACATTAAGTATCTGCCCCTAAGTTTCTCATTGGATATTGATCACATTTACCAACCCCTAATGCATCATTGTTAATTATCATATGACAGTCCTCTAAACATTTTCCATCACCCTAGCAGCTGAATCCCTGTGCATTACATAGTAACATAGTAGATGATGGCAGAAAAAGACCTGCATGGTCCATCCAGTCTGCCCAACAAGACAAACTCATATGTGTATACCTTACCTTGATTTGTACCTGCCTTATTCAGGGCACAGACCGTACAAGTCTGCCCAGCAGTACTTCCCGCCTCCCAACCACCAGTCCCTCCTCCCATCACTGGCTCTGGACAGACCGTATAAGTCTGCCCTCCGCTATCCTCGCCTCCCAACCACCAACCCCTCTTTCACCCACCTGCTCCGCCCCCCAATTTTGGCTAAGCTTCTGAGGATCCATTCCTCATTGTTAGTTCTGCTTGGTCTGCATTTTTTTTGTATCTTTAAACCTTTATGTGAGAACTTTGCATAGTTCAGCACATGGCATAATCCACCTTCCATAGACTTACAGCTTCATGGTCTCATGCTTAGATACATTGTTGTTTCAGCTCTTTGGGCTTCTTACTCCTCCTCTCTCTCTCTCTGCACTTTTATCACTTTGCACACATTACTTTAAACTAACAGGGTTCCTTTTGTTAATGATTTTAACAAGCTATAATATGGTGGTTTCTGTTAGAAAGGGCCTACAGAAGTATAGACCATCTGTAAAGAGTTCCTTTCTACCAGGACATAAGTTATTTTGCAATTATGTTAAATGAAAAAGCAATATATTTACATATTTCTCACAGATAGTGTTCACTATTAGCTCCTTTTATTATTGACCAGATAGAAGAGATAAGAGTTTTCAGTTTTGGTACAGTATAAGTCATTGCAAGAACACAATATAAGAAAACCAATGGACTGCATTAGGGGCTTATAGCCCATTTAGTTATGTTTAAACAAAAGAGAACTGCATTAAACAAAATTATGTATTTATTTTTATTTTGACTTATAAAACCACTTGTCCCTGAAACATGCCTAAAAACAGAATAATCCATTTGTGTTTCTAACATGAAAACTTTTACAAAACAGATGAAGTTAAGATGTGATTCCCTGTGCCTCAATGAAAGGGAAGGGAAATGGGATTTGATATACTGCCTTTCTGTGGTATTTTGCAACTACATTCAAAGTGGTTTACATATATACAGGTACTTATTTTGTACCTGGGGCAATGGAGGGTTAAGTGACTTGCCCAAAGTCACAAGAAGCTGCAGTGGGAATCGAACCCAGTTCCCCAGGATCAAAGTCCGCTGCACTAACCACTAGGCTACTCCTCCAGAAAGTTGAATTTTACTTACAATTAAATGGAAGTAAAATTCAACTCTTTGGGGCCCATGGTTCACTGTTTTTTCTTGTTCTGTATGAAACTTATCTACCAGCATGTTGTGCTTTGAATAAAGATGATTTAAATATAAAAATTAAGGGGCCCTTTTACCAGAGCGTGGTGGGCCTTCCACCGGCATGCTGCAAGGTGATTTGGCTCTATTTCTGGCCTTCCAGGGGAGCCCAGCGGTAGTTCTGGCTCCCACCACGTGCCATTTCCAGCACTGGAAAATATTTTTGTATTTCACAGCACCAGGGTTGTGCCCGGTTACTACCAGGCTACCACTGGAGCCCTATGAGGCGGTAAGGGCTCCCCCAGGAAATGGCCACACGCCAGTGCCTTGGCTTAATGCATGGCCATTTCCTTCCCATTCACCAAAAGATGACTTTTACTCACAGTGGTAAAAGGAGGCCTCGGTGCGCAGCAAACCCACGTGCTGACATCTCCACAGGGCCCCTTTTACCGCCGCTTGGTAAAAGGAGCCCTAAGTTTTGGATGTCATCTGTAGAAGTTGTTTATTTTTGCAATGTGTGTATGGATGCCTGTTCTGGTGTGTACATGTGATAATGTTTGAATAACTGTCTATACTTATGACTATGATTTCTGAGCATGTGGCATCATTAAAGGACAGACTTTTAAATGCCCAGCTGGGTATATATGCTAATCTAAACTTTGATAAATGTTTCATACATATCCATCTATTTGCTCTCATGATGTTACTGAATTCTGTTATTCTGTCTCACTGTGGGGGCCTTTTACTAAAGCTTATCTCAAGTTATCTGCAGCAGGGCCCATAGGAATAAAATGGGCCCTGCTGCAGATAACTCGAGCTAAGCTTTAGTAAACAGGGGGGGGGGGGGGGGTTAATGTGCTATTCAAACTGAGAAATTTCTACTACATTCTAAGAAACTTTTCAAATTGTTCAAAATGTATCTTCTCCTCCTTTTTTCTGGAATAGAAGTGACATCTAATCAAGCATTGGCTAAGATGCTTGCTTTCTTTTTCACTAAAATTGAGAAAATTAGATCCGAATTATCATCAATTAATGTCAGAGTACATACCCAATATACTTTGTTGGGTGAAATATCTAACTATAGCCCTGCCAATAGGCTTTGGTCTAAATTTGATGATGTATCTCTTTTATTTTTTGGTAAAATCACAATTGCATAAAGTAACAAAATCTTCATCACTACTCGATAGTTGTCTGGCATACTTTTTGAAAGAAACCAACCCACCCCCAGATTGTTTATTGGATAACCCTGTTACTTAATTTTCTCTTGGGTGCAGGTGTTTACCCTGAGAATATGGGTCATATACTGTTGACCCCTATTCCTAAGTCTGAGGGGATGGATCTTGCCATCCCTTCTAGTTTTAAATCCATTGCCAGCAAACTAGTCTAAACTCATGGAGTCTTTCATTGGGATACAGCTTTATCAGTTCATTGATGTCTAAATAATACTCACTTTTAATTCAGAAGTAAGCACAGCATGGAGTCACTAATCCTGGTTCTATTATCCATGATTCGTAAAGCTCTAAGCTTGGGTTAACAGTTAATATTATTGGAATTGTAATGGAAGTGAATTTTAAAGAATGTTTTTCAACTCTGTCTTGAACGACTAGTGCACTCGGGGTCTGTATTAGAAGTAATTCTGTTTAAACATGATTGTTTAAGTGTTACCTTAAAGGATTGCTTCTCAATCCTGCTTTTGTCCGATAATGAACTCTGAAGTCTTGCCTTTGACCAAAAGTAACTTTTCTTGTAAATACATCTAAAGTAGAGACTTCACAAGACCAGAACACTGCACCAGTGATTTCACAGTAAGAATACTGAAAGGTAATTTTAAAACAATACAGGAACGTAAGACCTTTGAAATAAGAATGATTGAATATTTTGACACACAACAAACAGGACTTAATAAGGATCTGGGTTTTCTAACTCATTATAAAACATAAAGCTGTATTTCTCTGTTTATTTCTCTGTTTATTACACTCCTCTCACCTACCAACACCCATTCTGTTAGAATATCAATGAAATGCTTTGATGTCCCCATGCATACCCCCACCCTCCCACTCTGTCAGACTGTCAAAGTAATGCTTTGATGTTTCTCTCATATATACTATCTGCTACCACATTTGCTTATTTCCGATCTGAGGAAGAAAGGCAAGCTTCGAAAGCTAATCAAGAAATGTATTAAGTTATGTCCAATAAAAAAGGTATCATCTTATTTTCTTTTCCATGTTTTATTTTGTTTGATTTCTATTGATAGCTTGTAAATAAAAAAACAACAAGCTGGAATGTTCTTGAAGCCTGTGCAGGGCAGGGAGGGGGGTGCAGGATGTGCTTGAGGTTCAGGAGGAAAACCACCTGGCCAGTGTTTTTTGTTGTCTGAAACTGAGAGCATGTGACTGCATCTTCCTGTTCATTCTGGTAATTTTCCTCTGCTCTGAACTCTCTATAAAGGAGGTCATGCTGCAGCGAGAGTTTTAAGGTCATCTGCAAGCAGACATGCTGTGCAGAAGTAGAGATCATGGGATCCGTTCCTGTGTTCAGACTTCAAGCTCTCGCTGCACCTGGCTTTCCCAGCTGATGATAAGAGCCTGAAATTCCTGACCACTGATGATTGTATGTATATAATGTATTGTTTCTTTTCCTGGTCTAATAGATGCAAAGACCAGTGATGTAACGATTGTTTATAATCATTGTGTTTGCTCCTTTCCTGGTCGAAATAACTATTTGCATTTGCTTAGATGTAGAGACCAGTGATGTAATGATTGTTTATATATATATGTATTATAGCTTTCTTTTAGCTAGATGGTTTAATTAGTGTGTATAGCTCCTAATTTGACTCAATCAGCGTGTATGTTTCTTAATTATTGTATAGACTGAAATAATAATGATTTATATACTCTCCATTTGAATAAAGTTTCATTTACCCAATAAGAATCCAAAAGAATCTGCATTATTTCTTTCTTTGAGCAGTCTGTGGTAATTAGGTGAGCAGGCTGCAATATCAAGGCAAAACAGCAATTCGACATATCAAGGGCTTTTGATTCTGTAGCCTTGAGAAGCTTAGAGGCATATTTTCAAAGCACTTAGCCTTCCAAAGTTCCATAGGTTTCTATGGAACTTTGGAAGGCTAAGTGCTTTGAAAATACGCCTCTTAGTGAACTAGGTCTTTGTGGTTCTGTATTAAGTTTGTTTAAGGGGTTTTTGACAAACCACAGTTACTGTGGAGCCCTTTTACTACGCTGCAGTAAAAGGGGTCCTGTATTAGCGTCAGTTCGTGTTTTTGGTGTGCGCTGAGGCCATCTTTTACCATAGCAGGTAAAAGGCTGTCTTTTTCTTTAGGAAAAGAAA
This sequence comes from Microcaecilia unicolor, assembly GCF_901765095.1. NCBI lineage: Eukaryota > Metazoa > Chordata > Amphibia > Gymnophiona > Siphonopidae > Microcaecilia > Microcaecilia unicolor. Next base: position 390,451,391 of record NC_044032.1, read on the forward strand.
TGGCCACATGGTAAGTGAAACACTTACCGCACGGCCATTTCAGGAGGGAGCCCTTACCACCATCAATTGAGATGGTGGTAAGGGCTCCTGCACTAACTTAGTGATTACTTTAAAATTCACTTCCATTACAATTCCAATAATATTAACTGTTAACCCAAGCTTAGAGCTTTACGAATCATGGATAATAGAACCAGGATTAGTTAAGTTCTTACAGTTGCACTCTTCTGTATTTCTTATATTTTCAACCACTTGTTTGAAGAACCATATAGGCTTCCTGTTTTTGTTTACTTTCCTTGCGTTAACATCAGTTGCCATATTTATAGCAGCTCTCTGCTTGGACCACTGATTTTCCACTTCACCTGCGCCTACCCATGCCATCAGTTCCTCTCTCCCCTGCCCTCCCCTCCCACCCATGTCCAGCGATTCTCCTCTCTCCCCTGCCCTCCCCTCTCCCATGTCCAGCGATTCTTCTTCCCCCAGCCCATCCTCCTTCTCCACTGCCTGCCAGCGAGGTGATAGAAAGGCTGCCAGCGTCGGACTCAGCAGCGCGAACGGTGCAGTGATTGAGAGAGGCTGGCAGTGTCGGAGCTTCCCTCTGCGAGTCCTGCCTATGTGGAAACAGGAAGTTGAAACAACGTAAGCGGAACTCGCAGAGGGAAGCTCCGACGCTGCCAGCCCCTCTCAATCGCTGCCTGCACCGTTCGCGCTGCCGAGTCTGACGTAGTAGTAAGTAGGGGACTGAGAGGAAGGGTGCAGGACGGACTCGCTGGGGGAAAAAAAGGTGCCAGTATACCGTACCGGCACAAAAAAAGAACTGTAGTTATGTAAAGTAGCAAGGCCCGAGCCAACTCTCCCAGGGTTGGTGAAGTAGCAAAACTCAAGCCAGTGCTCCCAGGGCAGGCAAAATAAAAGCTGAAGGCAAAGCTTTACTCCTCAGGGTGACTACGTTTGGAAGCAGACTTCCACTGGAACTCAGCATAAGGTGAAAGCTGTAAGCAAGGCTTCACTCCTCCGGACTACCATGGACCGTACAGGTCTTTATCTGCCATCATTTACTATGTTACTAGGCTTGAAAGCAGGCTTCACAGGAACACAGCAAAAGGCGAAAGCTGTAGGCAGAGCTTTTACTTCTCAGGACTACCAGGCTTGAAAGCAGACTTCAACTGGAACAGAGCATAAGGTGAAAGCTGTAGGCAAAGCTTTTACTCCTCAGGACTACCAGGCTTGAAAGCAGATTTCCACTGGAACACAACATAAGCTGTAGGCAAAGCTTCAGGCCACGGCCTCACAAAGAAACTTGCCTAGTGTCACAAGGAGCTGCAGTAGGAATCATACCCAGTTCCCCTGTATCTCAGCCTGCTGCACTAACCATTAGGCTACTTCTCCATTCCAGGTCATAGCTGCAGGATCACTTCCTGTCACATCAAGGTGATGCTCTCCTTTAGGTACAGGAGCTGCCAGACTGGAGGTGGGACTTCACTATGTCCCCAAAGGTCTCTTCTATATATATCTCTGCCTCAGCTTCTCCGTGTCTGCTACTGTAGCCTCCAGAGATCAGACTCCTTCTATGAGTGCCAGGAGGTCTTTGAGCAAATGCACACCTACAGCTTCTCACCAACTGGGACATAACCATAAATGTGGCATACAATGTAAATGATTGGATAGCCCCATATCACTGCTGAAATGCTGTCTACATTTAGTAGTATTGAGAGTTTAGTTATTTTGAAGTTGCTTAGAAAATAGGGACCCTTAAATGACTTAATTAGTTTATTAGGTGTATTTTATGTTATTATATTGGCTTCTAAGTGAACTGGAAATAAGAAGCTTCTAAAGATTACTTCTTGATGATTATACCCTTGTACCTGGGTGGGTAGGAAAAAAGGCTGAAAAAAACCCCAACCCTAGACCACATTAGTTAGTTTAAAATACCCATACCATAACTGAATTTTCAATGACTAAAAGACTAAAAAACAAAAAGAAGCCAGATTCTAAAGCTAAATTGTTTCTTACTGCAGAATAAGGTTACTAGATTTTAGATTTTCAAACCTGGGACACTGGGGCAGGGCAGGGCCTCCCCAGGAACAACTTTCCACCATAAAAATGATAATCTACTAAAAATATAAAGGAATAGAATATGTTGAAGTACATTGTTAAGTTAACATAGCATATTTAGGGCTCCTTTTACAAAGCAGCACTATTGATTAGTGTGCGCTGAATGCGAAGAAGCCCATGGGAATTGAATGAGCTTCCTCACATTTGGCACACTGCTAATCAGTAGCCCTTAGAGTCCAGAACCAAAGTTTTAGGCTGACTGATATGGCTTACATTGAAGATTATTAACTTATGAGATGAAAAAGCCAACTCAGTTGACAAAATCCAGCTGTTCAACATGTAAACATTATGTAGGACATATGTTCAGATTCTGAAACTGAACTAGGTCCCAAGTCAGCCTGGCTTGTTCTTAGCTTTGTCTCTTTCCTTCACCAGTGGCTATTTTAATATTTTGCTCAACATTTTCTACCCATTTTCTTATCCTTTCTTCTCCCCTCCCTATTCCTCCTCCATGAGTTCTCATTTTCCTCCAGCATTTCATTCACATTTTCTCCATTCTTTTTATGGGTACTCTCTTCTAGGACTGGAAGAACACAGTTAGCAAAGTAAGTGTGGTGGTGGTGGGAGGGGGGCAATGCCATGCTTACAGTGGAGATAGGCCTGTGCCATATTCCCTTTCCAACAAGAAGTCAGGGGGGCAGGTCACAGTAACACTGGAGGTGTGGGCCTATGGAAGGAAGCCTTGCATTAGTGCAGAGGTAGGGAGGTGGTTGTTGTGAGCCTGCTTGGAGGGGGGGCAGCAGCAGGCCTGGGGAGGTGTAATCGGCAACCATACCTCTGCCTGTGTTCTTTCTTTCCACTTTCTCTACCTCCAGACACACACACTCATATTCTCCTTTCTCCTCCCCCCAGCCCAGCATTTTGATATTCTAACTTCCACTGTAACCTCCCTCCCAGATCCACCATCTCCACCTCTTCCTTTTCCTCTTTTTAGTCCACCATCTCCACCTCTCTCTCCTCAAAGCTGGTGTGACTTCTTTATCTAGCCAGGCCATAGCAAGGACATAGCTAAGAGAAACATGAGGCTTCCTGTGCCTGTGCTCAGCAGATTCAGCCGGGGTTTGAAGCCTCCGTGAGGTGCTTTAACATATCTCTTAGCACTGTCCTAGTTGCTGGTTACATAAAGGAGCTGCTGGTGGGATGGGGCTTTGAGAGGAGGAAAAGGAGACCATGCTGAGCCAGAGAACAGAGGTTCTAGGCCTTGCATGGAGTCAGGGGGCTATCTGGTAACCTTAGGGGGAAACCAGGGCTTTTTTTTTCCAAGTATTCGTTAGTGGTATAGCCACAAGTGGGCCTGGGCCCACCCAAAATTGTGGCACTCATGCTGTGGTTGGCGGGGACCCCCAAACCTTGCTAGCTGAAGATTTCTTCCTCCTTAGGCAGCCAGCAGCATTTGCCTTGAGGCTTGAGCTGATGCCATCACCAGCATGTATGAAAACGGAGCATATGTAGAGGAGCTGGTTTTGGTGTCAGCTCAAGGCAAGTGCTGCTAGCTGCTGTTTGGAAGAGTACTGGCTGCCCAAGGAAGAGGAAATCTTCAGCTGGCAGGGTTTGGAGATTTAATATTTTGGGTTTGGTGGGAAGGGGCAGGGTGTGGAGCCGGGGGGGGGGGGGATTCCTTGCCCACTCACCTTGGGCTCAGGCCCACCCAAAATCAGCCGGTGCTTTGGGGGGGGGGGGGGAGGACTGAGTACAGGTATCTTTTCCATTGCCTATTATAATTGACTCATGTTCCCCAAATATTAATTGCAAGGACTCAGGTTCTGTCCACCAATTCTGCCTTGCCATAGATTATGTAGTTGATTGCAGCAGTCCTCCTCATCGTGGAGTGGATCCTTCAGTGATCACTTGTCCACACCCCTGAAGGATGTGCTGTGATTTGAGTACTGGCACTCCCCCCCACCCCCCCTAGAAAAAAGTGCCGTTAGCTTCCATTAATTGAAAATCTAGCTATGCTCTTGGGGTTAATATGCCCCCGGTTTTGTAAAATGTGCTCTACGATGTTTAATAGTCAGAAGCTAGAAGAACCTTGACTCAGGTTATACCAGGTCAGTTTCTAAGTAAGGAGGCTAGCATCTTAAAAAGCCAAATGCATGCTGCTGCTTGTCTGCTTACGCGACAGTGTGTGGAGGAAGAAGATGGGGAAGTGCTCTGGTAGAGTCCTAGAAAGTCTGAAAGGCAAAATGATGGGTTTGATACAGAACTAGGGAACACTGAGTCTACCCCATCTTGTTTTCCTAATTAAGCAATTGGAGCGCTGCCGCTGCGCTGCGGAGGAAAAATTAAAACAGCTCGCCCCGCCCCACTAACGCGTCTTAAGTCACGTGGCGTCTCGATCTTCCTGTAGGGGGCGTTCCGGGGCCTTGGTGTGACGTTGCCGCTATTGGTTGGTGGGTTCACCGTCTATAAAAGCAACGGCGCGGAAGGGGCGGCTGCTTCTTTTCCATCGCCATTTTGTGTGTTGCTTGATTTTTTAGGGGGTTTCACTACCTTGTTCCCCGCGCGCGCGGACATATTTAGTGAATGGCAAGTACGATCGGGAACAACAGCATGGATGAGTTCGCCGAAGGCTCGAAAATTAATGCCAGCAAAAACCTGCAGGATAATGGGTACGTACAAGCTGATTTGCAGACGCAGATCCCTTTATACTTTCTTTTGCGTTTGTGGTGTATGTCTGTATTTTAAACAAACTGCAGTAAAAAAAAAAAAAAAAGCCATCTATGAAAGTGAATTGCGAGCGATGCCTGGTTAAGTAGCCGTAGGTCATCGTTTGTGATGTTAATAATAAACGTCTTTCCTTAATGTCTCTGTTACTTTTTAAAATTACTTATTTTGTCTCGCAGTGCATGAAAATTAAATCGAAAGGTGGTATAGATGCGCATTCTGTCGGCAGAGTTCGGCATCCGTGAGGATGGGGTGGGCGCTTATGGCGGGATAAGCTTGCGCTGTACAGGATGTCCTGCCACATGCTGCGGCGCGCGCGCTTATTCACTTTCTGTCTGTCTCTCTATTGTGCGTGACGTGGTGACCGACATCTCCTCCGTAGCTGTCAATCGGGGAGAGTGATGATGTCACGGGCGGCCAATGAGAATGCTCTGATGTATGAGGTTTTGCATGGGGTACGCCTCTCCTTAACTCTGCACGGGAGGGGAGGGAAAACGGAGAAGATGCATGCAGAGAACTCGAGTCCGGCGCTGTAGAAAACTGAGTACCGAAAGAAATTTGCAAATTATATGTATGTTAGTGCTGAAGATTGGAGGCTAAAGGGGGGAGGAACATTCCTGGCGGATGCCCAGTCAACGAGCACCGCTGTTCTACCTCTTACGCCTGGAAACTTTCATGGACTCTTGGCCCGGTGGGTGGGAATGTAAAGGGGTAACTGAGGAGCAGACGCTGTTAAGCAGTGTTCGGCCGGCAGAATTGGTGCGGGGAGGTGTGCTGTGTATCCATGCTTTCTCTGTTAGGAGGCATGGCTACAAGTTCTAACTGATGGGAGCAAACATCTCCAGATCTCTTAACTCTATGCTATCGAGGCTTGCAAGCTACACAAAAACCAAAACCAAT